>NW_027254573.1:0-274130 GCF_044704955.1 Pristiophorus japonicus | reverse complement strand
CCCCCTCCTCTCCCTCCCCTCCTCCCCCCCCTCCTCTCCCTCCCCCCCCCTCTCCCTCCCCCCTCCTCCCCCCCTCCTCTCCCTCCCCCCTCCTCTCCCCCCTCCTCTCCCCTCCTCTCCCCCCCTCCCCCCTCCCCCTCCTGTTTTGCCTCTCTCTCCCTCTCCCCCCCTCCCCCCTCCTGTTTTGCCTCTCTCTCCTCGTCTTCTTTTGTTTCTCGCTCTGTTCTGCTTCTCTTTGTCTGTCTTGCTTCCTTGCTTTCGGATGAGAAGCAGTGATCCCACCACCGCTGCTGGGGAATTTAAATTCAGTTAGTAAATAAATCTGGAATAAAAAACTATTATCAATAATGGTGACCATGAAACTACTGGATTGTCATAAAAACCCATCTGGTCCACGAATGTTCTTTAGGGAAGGAAATCTGCCTCCCTTATGCTGACTGATATGTGACTCCAGATCCACAGTCCTCTTAACTGCCCTCTGAAATACCGCCCCCTCAGCGCCCCCCCCCCCCAGCAAGCCTCTCAGTTGTATAAGGTGGCTCACCACCTTCTTCTCTAAGGAAATTAAGTGTGGGCAATACATTCTGTGAGTGAATAAATCAAAACAAATATTGTAAGTAAAAAAACAGGAGGCACCCGTGCTCCATGGGAAGAACAGCCACATGTTGTGGAGGAAGTTAAAGCAAACCCAGAACACTACTTTCAGATATAACCAGAGCAGGAGGGCACAGTCAGGATTGTAAAGGCCAAGTTCAGGACTCAGTTATTTGAAGACGGTGATCAAAAGCTGGAACAGGTTCCCAGGCGAGGCCAGAACACGGGACAGGTTTACAAACCGCTGGACGCTGCAATGGGACGATGGTAGTATTGGAATTCTGGAAGGATGAGATGAAGTGGACCGAGAGCCTTCTGTATCTGAACCTACATCAGAATCTTGTGTTGGGTATCGCAAAATATTACTAAAACTGGCAACTTTTTACCTGATTTTATGCTTTTAATACCAACCTCTGTGGTAAAAGCAGCAAAGAACATATCCACAGCAAGAGTTCTGAGTTCAGTTGCAGTGTGTGTGTTTTTGGGCTGCCTGTTCACACTGGGATTGTTGGTCAGTACAGGGCAATGTGGGACAGCTAAGCTCAGGATATGTTTGAAACAACTCAGCTACAAATTACTGATAATACACAATATCCATTCGCAAACAGACAGGAAATTTTATAATCGCTTCGGCTTCAAGTTATTACTTTATGTGGTTCCTCATCTGTTCTGATCATCAGTTATTTATTATTCACAGGTCTAAAGGCAAGTCCGGTTCTTATCCAGTCCCCAGAAGTTATGACTGTGCCCAAGGGTGGGACGGTGCAGTTTCGATGTACCTTGGAGAGAAGCAAAGTGCAATACAGTGTGGACAGATATGATGTACACTGGTTCCTCTCACAAGATAGGAATCACAAAATACTTACTCATTATGCAGATGGCAGGATTTACCGATCACGCGGTTTCTCTGAGCGGTTTCAGCTTTCCAGAGATGTTGCCAGTAACAGCTACATTCTGACCATCAGAGGCGTGCAGCACAGAGACAGCGCGGTCTATATCTGTGGTATTTGGAAAACAATCTATGGAAATGGAACCCCATTGAATGTAACCAGTAAGTACCTTCTATATTATATCAGTTTTCTATCTAATAATGTTACAATACCAACATCTCGTGTTTAAAAATGTTGTACAATGTTGCCACTTTTACAGTAACAACACTGAGTGGAAGTTCTAAGCATAGAATAGAGGGTGAAATCTGGGCCAAACTCAATTTGTTTTTAATTGAACAAAAACATGTGAGCACATGGTGGGAAAAAACTCTCACACACAGGATTAAATGGTAAAATACATCTTGAAGGAAAAATGCAATAATAGGAATAACAGACACCTACCTGATAAAATCAGGACATTGACAGGGTAAATGTATAAAACATCATATCATCATCATAGGCAATCTCTTGGAATCGAGGAAGACTTGCTTCCTCTCTTAAAATGAGACCTTCCGTGGCTGAACAGCCCAATACGAGAATCACAGACCCTGTCACAGGTGGGACAGATAGTCGTTGAGGGTAAGGGAGGGTGGGACAGGTTTGCCACACGCTCTTTCCATTGCCTGCGCTTGATTTCTGCATGCTCTCGGCGATGAGACTCGAGGTGGACAGGAGTTCCCAATATAGTGCTTGCTTTAGGAGTCTCGTGTCTGGCATCCGGACCATGTGGCCTGCCCAGCGGAGCTGATCAAGTGTGGTCAGTGCTTCAATGCTGGGGATGTTGCCCTGGTCGAGGACACTAATGTTTGTGTGTCTGTCCCCCCAGGGGATTTGTAGGATCTTGCGGAGACATCGTTGGTGGTATTTCACCAGCGACTTGAGGGGTCTACTGTACATGGTCCATGTCTCTCAGCCACACGGGAGGGCGCGTATAGCCCTGTAGACCAAGGGCTTAGTGGCAGATTTGAGGGCCTGGTCTTCGAACACACTTTTCCTCAGGCAGCCGAAGGCTGCACTGGCGCACTGGAGGCGGTGTTGAATCTTGTCGTCAATGTCTGTTTTTGTTGATAAGAGGCTCCCAAGGTATGGGAAATGATCCACCTTGTCCAGGGTTGCGCTGTGGATCTTGATGACTGGGGGACAGTGCTGTGCGGCGAGGACAGGCTGGTGGAGGACCTTTGTCTTATGGATGTTTAGCGGTAGGCCCATGCTTTCGCACGCCTCAGTAAATATGTCGACTATGTCCTGGAGTTCAGCCTCTGTATGTGCGCAGTCACATCTCTTAGTGACCAAATCTGCACTCATCAATACAAACAAATGACCTCTCGACACTTTCCAAGATGCAATAAACCATCCTTCAGCTTGCTAATGTAATTCAGGAATGTGCAATCGGCTTTCTGAATGGCTGGGCGGCAAAGAACAGCGTCTTGTTTTGGAGTTGAAAGCCAGAAACTATTTAATAATGGTGTCCCGTGAGATTCTCTTCCATGGGCCTGCAATGTACCCAATACACACAGACTGTACTGTGTCTGGAATGTACCCAATACACACAGACTGTAGTGGGTCTGGAATGTACCCAATACACACAGACTGTAGTGGGTCTGGAATGTACCCAATACACACAGACTGTAGTGGTTCTGGAATGTACCCAATACACACAGACTGTAGTGGGTCTGGAATGTACCCAATACACACAGACTGTGGTGGGTCTGGAATGTACCCAATACACACAGACTGTAGTGGGTCTGGAATGTACCCAATAAACACAGACTGTAGTGGGTCTGGAATGTGCCCAATACACACAGACTGTAGTGGGTCTGGAATGTACCCAATACACACAGACTGTAGTGGGTCTGGAATGTACCCAATACACACAGACTGTAGTGGGTCTGGAATGTACCCAATACACACAGACTGTAGTGGGTCTGGAATGTACCCAATACACACAGACTGTAGTGGGTCTGGAATGTACCCAATACACACAGACTGTAGTGGGTCTGGAATGTACCCAATACACACAGACTGTAGTGGGTCTGGAATGTACCCAATACACACAGACTGTAGTGGGTCTGGAATGTACCCAATACACACAGACTGTAGTGGGTCTGGAATGTACCCAATACACACAGACTGTAGTGGGTCTGGAATGTGCCCAATACACACAGACTGTAGTGGGCCTGGAATGTGCCCAATACACACAGACTGTAGTGGGCCTGGAATGTACCCAATACACACAGACTGTAGTGGGCCTGGAATGTGCCCAATACACACAGACTGTAGTGGGTCTGGGAGGGTGTGACCCAGAGAGAGAACATGACCAACCTGGTCGGAAGCCTGAGATCTGTGAACTGACAATTTATGATTTAAACAAACATATCGATGTACGGCTAGAATGTGACTGTAAAGGAGTAATGTTGGAAGCCTCGCCCACTGGGACAGTATATGGAAGGTTCAGCAGATGCCGCCCACGATTTTCTGACCATCTGGCAGCGAGATTCCTTGCAGAGCTCTGGTCTCGTTACCTTTTTTGCCTTCTCAAAAAAGCCTATGCAAAAGAAGTTCTTTCCTCGTGTCCAATGCCAGGTACCACTTCGAAAGACAAGTGCACACTTTGTATAAGCACCACTTGGAGAAAGGACTGAGGGTAGCAAGGGCACAGAATGTACTCTGGCTAGGCAGCTTCAATGTCCATCACCAAGACTCGGGAGTACCAGCACTGACCAAGCTGGCCGAGTCCTGAGGGACATTGCTGCCAGACTGGGCTTGCGGCAGCTGGTGAGAGGACCAACATGAGGGAATTACTGATCTGGCTCTGTCCTCCCCAAGCTACAACAACTTGTATTTATACAGCGCCTTTAACATAGTAAAATATCCCAAGGAGCTTCACAGGAGCGTTATCAGACAACATTTGACACCGAGCCACATGAGGAGATATTAGGGCAGGTGACACATGTTGTAACTTCTATGTATATCAGAGCCATTGAAGATGTTGCTGGGGCCGAGGAGATTCACCTATGAATCTAAAACTTTAGAAGCTGAAGGATCCAGAGTAAGAGACCCAAGAATATAATAGGTCCAACTGTGTCGCAGGCTTTCACGTGTAGCAGAAGTGGCAAGTGTAGGTCTGCACGGACTTGGCCAACTAGGTGTGTCAGGGCCAATTACAAGTGGCTGCCAGGCACCTGAGGTACAAGTCCATCACTCATTCTGCCCCCTCCCTGAACTCCTCTTCCACCTCCAAATCCACAGGAGCCACTGGCAAGGCCCAGTGAGCCTCCGTGCAGAGCAGTATGGTTAGAGAGGAGATTCACAGCTTGACAGCAACAATACAGTGGCTGGGGAGCTGTGCAAAAAGGAAACATCAGAAAATAACTATTGCACGGACAACGATGCAGAAACAGCAGTACGGGAGATGGAGGGGAAAAAAACAACTTTCCAAAAATCAGTCCCTCTGTCCCAGCTTCGAGTGGACATTCTGCGGTGAGCAGCTGGGAAGACCACAAGTGTCCATTGTAAACGGGCAAGCAAAAGGCACCAAGTGAGGACACGTGGGGATTCACCATGGGACTGAGTGACATCTATTTACATATTTCTCAGGGTATAATGAATCCACGCAGGCTTTCAACATAACCTGAAAATACTTCAGATGTCTTCTCCGGCTGCATCTGTTGCACCCGGACCGCCTGCCCCATCCCGCGCTGCTTGTGCACTGGCTGCAGAGCACCGCCCCTCCAGTCTGACATTGAGTCAGTGTGACAGTGATTTCAGTGGGAATTAGATCGACATAAAGGCAGTGCAGGTGGAAGACAACAAACACTTGCATTTACAAAGCTCCTTTCACATAATTGTCTCAAAGTGCTTCACAACAATGGAACTAGGGCGACAGGCACCAAGCCGTCAAGGAAGAAATTGGTAGAGGTGTCGGAAATGCTGGTCAAAATGATGGGTTTTTGTAACAGTTTCTAAAGTTGGAGAGAGAAGTGGAGAGTTGGAGGGCGTAATATATGAAGTTTATGGAGCTGTTGCATTGTGAGTGGCTCAGCCAGTCACGTGATGTTCACAAAACTCAATAAAACCTTAATGAGGTATGCAGTTGTGAGCCTAGTGGATGAACTGCTAATGTGTAGTGGGATTGTTAAACCTTTGTTAATAAACCAACTCGTTCTTGATAATAATGTGTTGCTCTGAATTCTTAAAGCAAAGAACCCATGAAGCAAATGCATTATGGAGGGGTTTAGCGAGGGAGCTCCAGAGAGTAGGGCTGAGGCAACGAAAGGCTTTTCCACCAATGGGGGGAGGGGAAGGGGGAGTGAATGCACAGTTAAAGAAGCAAAGAGTGCCGGGGTTATCAGCCTGGAGGAGGTTACAGAAGGTTGGAGGTGGGACATGGCAGTGAGAGATTTGAAGCTGAGGACAAGAGTTTATATTTAGTGCATTGAGGGACAGGGAGCCTCTGTACGATGACAGTGAGGAGGATTTCCTGTGGGACAGGATATGAGCGACTGTATTTTGGACAAATCAGTCGAGTTCACTGAGGATGTGAGGCCAGCAATGAGAGCATTGGAGCCATCAAGACCAGAGGTGACAGGAGCATGGATAAGGATGTCAGTGTTGTAGGGTATCAGGTGTGACCTTGGGCAGGGCCACTTCAATGCTGTGAGCTGGAATTGGACTGGACAGATTGGAACAGGCAGCATTGAGAGGGTTGGGCTTGGAGTTTAGGTGAAGATGGGTCAGCAGGCAGAGAGGACAGGCGGGTGGGTGGCTTGTTTGAGGAGGGGATTGATGACTGGTTTTGAATGTTTGAGGAAAGTCACTAGTAGTGTGAGCTACACAGTAAGGGATAAAGAGGAGTCAGGAGATGTATGGAGAAGAAATCAATGGGCCAGGGTGTGAGCATCATTTGGGAAATAAGTGAAGAGAAGGCATGGGAGGGAGATTGGGGAGAATCTGCAGTGATGGGGATCAGGGAGGAAGACTCGGGGAGGTTGGGGAGGAAGTGGCAGAGGCAGCTGTGTGCATGAAGCAAAGAAATCCTGGAGCTTTTCATATCAGGCCATATAATGATCATTTGTTTAGAATTTACTGAAGCTCAGGTGAGCTGCCTGCAGTTTTCATTGAAACACTTCAGACATTTATCAACCTTCAGACCGGTTTTTAAGTGATTGATATTTTCCCATTAAAGGTGCAGTTGTCCCTGTCCTGACCCAGTCTCCGAGCCTGGAATGTGTCACAGAGGGTCACACGGCGCGGTTACAGTGCACCATGAGGAACGCCAGAGTGAGTGACACCGATGTCCACTGGTACCGGCAACTACCGGGGCAAGATACGGAGTGGGTTTTAACACATAAGGCAAGTGGCAGCACACGAGGGAGCCCAGGTTCCACTGACCGTCTCCAGCCTTCCAGAGACACCTCCAATAACAGCTTCATTCTAACAGTCACAGACGTGCAGCCCAGTGACACTGCCGCCTATTACTGTAAAGTGTGGGGCGATATCAGCGGGAGCGGAACCCAGCTCAATGTAACCAGTAAGTATAAGTTACATTTGGTTTTATTCATAATAGCATTACTACATAGAGGGTAATTTTGCAACAATACACTCCCAGTCGAGAGGCACACACACACTGGGAGCATGGACTGGAGAATTGGGGCTGTGATGTTGTGGCCCTATATCTGACCCACATTCCATGGGACTGTGGCTTCTCACTGGGAGCACGGCATTGTGGGATCCCTCTTATACACACTTCACTTCTCAATAGAACACAGGAGCTTCCCAAACTTGATGGAAATATTTTGTTTAGCCTAAAGTGTGATTTCACTTATACTGACAGGAATTAGAAATTCTAACGCGATTTGATTCTTTTAAAATTCAACATTACTACACGTTAAAGTGCCAGTAATCCGTCACAGTGCAACTCAGCAGCAGATAGTTTTGCAATAATTTCTCACATTTATCTGCGCCTATTTTCTCCTCGTGATGGTCCAGTCCACAGGCCCTGACTCCTTGCCCAAGTTACCATTCACACCCACACATATCCCCATCAGTGTTACCCTGCATTTGCTTTTTGATGCGTGGTTCCTTTAATGGGCGGCGCGGCCCATTCAAAGTTTCACATCGGGAAAGCTGAACCCGGGCTGTGCTGATCTCCCCCTCCCCCACGTCCCCCCCAACCCACATCACCCCTCCCCCTCCCCCACGTCCCCCCCCACCCACATCACCCTCCCCCTCCCCCACGTCCCCCCCAACCCACATCACCCCTCCCCCTCCCCCACGTCCCCCCCACCCACATCACCCCTCCCCCTCCCCCACGTCCCCCCCCACCCACATCACCCCTCCCCCTCCCCCACGTACTCCCCCACCCACATCACCCCTCCCCCTCCCCCACGTCCCCCCCCACCCACATCACCCCTCCCCCACATCCCCTCCCCCACCCACATCCCCCCTCCCCCACTCGCGTCTAACCACCACACCCCCATCTCCCCGCCCCCCCACACATTCCCTCCCCTCCCACATGTCCCCTCTCCCCCCCCAACACGTCCCCTCCTCCCTCCCCGCCCGCTCCTCCCCCCCTCCCTCACCCCCACCCACATCGCCCCTCCCCCACCCACATATCCCTCCCTTACCCTCGATTTAATTCCGAAGTTGATTTTTATGCAGCTCCTTTCCGCTCCCGACAGGATTTGTTCATTCTTTATAAATTCACCTGAAATAATGATTTGTGGTTAATTCTATAAAAATTGTTTGGCTGGATTTGCGATGTTCTGGGCAGAGGATGTGTTCCCCCTCGCACCAAGTGCAGTTATTGAAGTAGGGCAGGGATGACCATCACTGGTATAACATTGAGACAAACACCATGCGCTGTATATTTTAGGTACTTGCTGTCTCACAATACAAGCTGTTCTCGCTCCACAGTCCCATTGACCAGTTTTATGCTCCGACTTCCTTCTGTTTGAATCAAACTTTGATAAAATTTACACTTGTATTATCCATGCCTTTATATAATCTTACAGCACAGAAAGAGGCCATTCGGCCCATCGTGCCCGTGCTGGCTCTTTGAAAGAACGATCCAATTAGTCCCACTGCCCCTGCTCTTTCCCCACAGCCCTGCAATTTTATTCCTTTTCAAGTATTTATCCAATTCCATTTTGAAAGTTACTATTGAATCTTCCACCGCCCTTTCAGGCAGCGCATTCCAGATCACAGCAACTCGCTGCGTAAAAAGGAATTCTCATCTCTTTCCCCCCTCCCCCCTGGTTCTTCAATCTGTGTGCTCTGGTTACTGATCCTCCCCACACTGGAAACATTTCATCCTCATTTACTTCAGCAAAACCCCTCAGAATTTTGAACGCCTCGATTAAATCCCCCTGTAACTTCACTGCTCTAAGGAGAACAATCCTAACTTCTTCAGTCTCTCCACATAACTGAAGTCCCTCATCTCTGGTCACATTCTAGTAAATCTCCTCTGCACCCTCGCCAAGGCCTTGACATCGTTCCTAAAGTGTGGTGCCCAGAATTGGACACAATAGTCCAGCTGAGGCCTAACCAGTGATGTATGGACGTTTAGCATCACTTCCTTGCTTTTGTACTCTACACCTCGATTTATAAACCCAGGGTTTTTTTTTAGCTTTTAAAGCCTCATCAACTTGTCCTGCCACTATGAAGATTTGTATACGTGAACCCCCAGGGCTCCCTGTTCCTGCACCCACTTTATAATTGCACCATTTAGTTCATATTACCATTCCTCATTTTTCCTTCCAAAATGCATCACTTCACACTTCTCTGCATTAAATTGTATCTGCCATGTATCTGCCCATTTCACCAGTCCTCCTGGAGACTGCTGCTTTCCTCCTCATCTGCAAACTTTGAAATTATGCCCTCTAAATCCCAGTCTATTTTCAGCATTTAAAATACCTGCTTCATGTCCTCTCTCAATGAAATATCCCTGCTCCAGTGAGAACTAATTTAATTCTATCATCACACTTGTTAATCGGCTTGAAATCCTTTGCGCTGCTATTCTGAGCCCTCTCCAATGTGTCACTCCCCCGGTGAAGATAAGACCACAACAAGCAATTAATCAGGAAGTCAAATGGAATGTTGGCCCACATTACAGCAAAATTCTAAAGGGGCAAAGTGTGTTAAAAAGACAAGCCTGAAGGCTCTGTGCCTCAATGCGAGGAGTATTCGTAATAAGGTGAACGAATTAACTGCGCAGACAGGAGTTAACAGATATGATGCAATTGGCATCATGGAGACATGGCTCCAGGGCGACCAAGGCTGGGAACTCAACATCCAGGGGTATTCAACATTTAGGAAGGATAGGCAGAGAGGAAAAGGAGGTGGGGTAGCATTGCTGTTTAAAGAGGAAATTAATGCAATAGTAAGGAGGGACATTAGCCTGGATGATGTGGAATCGGTATGGGTGGAGCTGTGGAATACCAAAGGGCAGAAAACGCTCGTGGGAGTTGTGTACAGACCACCAAACAGTAGCAGTGAGATTGGGGACAGCATCAAACAAGAAATAAGGGATGTGTGCGATAAAGGTAGAGCAGTTATCATGGGGGACTTTAATCGACATATTGATTGGGCTAAACAAACTGGGAGCAATGAGGTGGAGGAGGATTTCCTGGAGAGTATTAGGGATGGTTTTCTGGGCCAATATGTCGAGGAACCAACTAGAGAGCTGGCCATCCTAGACTGGGTGATGTGTAATGAGAAGCAACTAATTAGCAATCTTGTTGTGCGAGGCCCCTTGGGGAAGAGTGACCATAAAATGGTAGAATTCTTTATTAAGATGGAGAGTGACACAGTTAATTTGGAAACTAGGGTCCTGAACTTAAGGAAAGGTAACTTCGACGGTATGAGGCGTGAATTGGCCAGAATAGACTGGCAAAGGATACTGAAAGGGTTGACAGTGGATAAACAATGGCAAACATTTAAAGATCACATGGATGAACTTCAGCAATTGTACATCCCTGTCTGGAGTAAAAATAAAACGGGGAAGGTGGCTCAACCGTGGCTGACAAGGGAAATTAAGGATAGTGTTAAAACCAAGGAAGAGGCAGATAAATTGGCAAGAAAAAGTTACAAACCTGAGGACTGGGAGAAATTTAGAATTCAACAAAGCAGGACTAAGGGTTTAATTCAGAGGGGGGAAATAGAGTATGAGAGGAAGCTTGCAGGGAATATAAAAACTGACTGCAAAAGCTTCTACAAATATGTGAAGAGAAAAAGATTAGTGAAGACAAGTGTAGGTCCCTTGCAGTCGGATTCAGGTGAATTTATAATGGGGAACAAAGAAATGGCAGACCAATGTGGAATGTGGGAAGGGAGGACCTTGAGACAATCACTATCACTAGGGGGGTAATACTGGACAGGCTAATGGGACTCAAGGTAGACAAGTCCCCTGGTCCTGATGAAATGCATCCCAGGGTATTAAAAGAGATGGCGGAAGTTATAGCAGATGCATTCGTTATAATCTACCAAAATTCTCTGGACTCTGGGGAGGTACCAGCGGATTGGAAAACAGCTAATGTAACGCCTCTGTTTAAAAAAGGGGGCAGGCAAAAGACAGGTAACTATAGGCCGGTTAGTTTAACATCTGTAGTGGGGAAAATGCGTGAAACTATCATTAAGGAAGAAATAGCGGGACATCTAGATAGGAATAGTGCAATCAAGCAGACCCAGCATGGATTCATGAAGGGGAAATCATGTTTAACTAAGTTACTGGAATTCTTTGAGGATATAATGAGCATGGTGGATAGAGGTGTACCGATGGATATGGTGTATTTAGATTTTCAAAAGGCATTCGATAAGGTGCCACACAAAAGGTTACTGCAGAAGATAAAAGTACGCGGAGTCAGAGGAAATGTATTAGCATGGATCGAGAATTGGCTGGCTAACAGAAAGCAGAGAGTCGGGATAAATGGGTTCTTTTCGGGTTGGAAATCGGTGGTTAGTGGTATGCCACAGGAATCGGTGCTGGGACCACAACTGTTTACAATATACATAGATGACCTGGAAGAGGGGACAGAGTGTAGTGTAGCAAAATTTGCAGATGACACAAAGATTAGTGGGAAAGCGAGTTGTGTAGAGGACGCAGAGAGGCTGCAAAGAGATTTAGATAGGTTAAGCGAATGGGCGAAGGTTTGGCAGATGGAATACAATGTTGGAAAGTGTGAGGTCACCTTGGGGAAAAAAACAGTAAAGGGGAATATTATTTGAATGGGGAGAAATTACAATATGCTGCGGTGCAGAAGGACCTGGGGGTCCTTGTGCATGAATCCCAAAAAGTTAGTTTGCAGTTGCAACAGGTAATCAGGAAGGCGAATGGAATGTTGGCCTTTATTGCGAGAGGGATGGAGTACATAAGAACATAAGAACATAAGAATTAGGAACAGGAGTAGGCCATTAGCCCCTCGAGCCTGCTCCGCCAATTTAAAACCGAGTTGAGAAGGAATTTCTTCTCCCAGAGGGTTGTGAATCTGTGGAATTCTCTGCCCAAGGAAGGAGTTGAGGCTAGCTCATTGAATGTATTCAAGTCACAGATAGATAGATTTTTAACCAATAAGGGAATTAAGGGTTACGGGGAGCGGGCGGGTAAGTGGAGCTGAGTCCACGGCCAGATCAGCCATGATCTTGTTGAATGGCGGAGCAGGCTCAAGGGGCTAGATGGCCTACTCCTGTTCCTAATTCTTATGTTCTTATCTTCTTATGTATGTTCTTAATTGAACAAATACTTCGGTTCTGTCTTCACGAAGGAAGACACAAATAACCTTTTAAATGTACTAGAGGACAGTGGGTCTAGTGAAAAGGAGGAACTGAAGGATATCCTTATTATGCGGGAAATTGTGTTCAGGAAATTGATGGGATTGAAGGCCGATAACTCCCCCGGGCCTGATAGTCTGCATCCCAGAGTATTAAGGAAGTGGCCCTAGAAATAGTGGATGCATTGGTGATCGTTTTCCAACAGTCTATCGACCCTGGATCAGTTCCTATGGTCTGGAGGGTAGCTAATGTAAAAAGGAGGGAGAGCGAAAGCGAGTAAGTATAGACTGGTTAGCCTGACATCAGTAGTGGGGAAAATGTTGGAATCAATCATTAAGGATGAAATAGCAGCGCATTTGGAAAGCAGTGACAGGATCGGTCCAAGTCAGCATGGATTTATGAAAGGGAAATCATGCTTGATGAATCTTCTGGAATTTTTTGAGAATGTAGCTGGCAGAGTGGACAAGGGAGAACCAGTGGCTGTGGTGTATTTGGATTTTCAAAAGGCTTTTGACAAGGTCCCGCACAAGAGATTGGTGTGCAAAATCAAAGCACATGGTATTGTGGGTAATGTACTGACGTGGATAGAGAACTGGTTGGCAGACAGGAAGCAGAGAGTCAGGATAAACGGGTCCTTTTCAGAATGGCAGGCAGTGACTAGTGGAGTGCCGCAGGACACAGTGCTGGGACCCCAGCTCTTTACAATATACATCAATGATTTGGATGAGGGAATTGACTGTAATATCTCCAAGTTTGCAGATGACACTAAACTGGGTGGTGGTGTGAACTGTGAGGGGGACGCTAAGAGGCTGCAGGGTGACTTGGACAGGTTAGGTGAGTGGGCAAATGCATGGGAGATGCAGTATAATGTGGATAAATGTGAGGTTATCCATTTTGGGGGCAAAAACACGAAGGCAGAATATTATGTGAAATGCCGGCAGATTAGGAAAAGGGGAGGTGCAACGAGACCTGGGTGTCATGGTTCATCAGTCATTGAAGGATGGCATGCAAGTACAGCAGGCGGTGAAGAAGGCAAATGGTATGTTGGCCTTCATAGCTAGGGGATTTGAGTAACGGAGCAGGGAGGTCTTACTCCAGTTGGTGAGGCCTCACCTGGAGTATTGTGTTCAGTTTTGGTTTCCTAATCTGAGGAAGGATGTTCTTGCTATTGAGGGAGTGCAGTGAAGGTTCACCAGCCTAAATCCAGGGATGGCTGGACTGTCATATAAGGAGAGACTGGATCAACTGGGCCTTTATTCACTGGAGTTCAGAAGGATGAGAGGTGATCTCATCGAAACATATAAGATTCTGACGGGACTGGACAGGTTAGATGCGGGAAAAATGTTCCCGATGTTGGGGAAGTACAGAACCAGGGGACATAGTCTTAGGATAAGAGGTAAGCCATTTAGGACTGAGACGAGGAGAAACGTCTTCACTCAGAGGGTTATTAACCTGTGTATTCCCTGCCGCAGAGAGTTGTGGATGCCAGTTCATTGCATATAATCAAGAGGGAATTAGATATGGCCCTTACGGCTTAGGGGATCAAGGGGTATGGAGAGAAAGCAGGAAAGGGGTACTGAAGGAATGATCAGCCATGATCTTATTGAATGGCGGTGCAGGCTCGAAGGGCCGAATGGTCTACTCCTGCACTTATTTTCTATGTTTCTATATTTCTATGGCCTTTATTGCAAGGGGGATTGAGTATAAAAGCAGAGAAGTTCTGCTGCAACTGTACAGGGTATTGGTGAGGCCACACCTGGAGTACTGCGTACATTTTTCGTCTCCGTATTTAAGGAAGGATATACTTGCATCGGAGGCTGTTCAGAGACGGTTCACTAGGTTGATTCCGGAGCTGGGCAGGAAAGTGGACCTGAGTCCATGATCGGATCAGCCAAGATTGTATTAAATGGCGG
Organism: Pristiophorus japonicus; assembly: GCF_044704955.1. NCBI lineage: Eukaryota > Metazoa > Chordata > Chondrichthyes > Pristiophoridae > Pristiophorus > Pristiophorus japonicus. The sequence goes on along the minus strand of NW_027254573.1, from coordinate 259,927 downwards.
AACAGGCTCGAGGGGCCATATGGCCTACTTCTGCTCCTACTTCTTATGTTCTTATGAGGGGGTTGACATATGAGGATAGGTTGAGTAGGTTGGGTCTATACCCATTGGAGTTCAGAAGAATGAGAGGTGATCTTATTGAAGCATAAGTGGCTCGACAAGGTAGATGCAGAGAGGATATTTCCGTTCATAGGGGAAACTAAAACTTAGAATAATCATGGGTGATTTTAACCTCCATATTGATTGGACAAATCAAATTGGTCAGGGTAGCCTTGAGGAGGAGTTCATAGAGTGCGTAAGGGACGGGTTCCTTGAGCAGTATGTAACGGAACCAATCAGGGGGGCAGGCTATCTTAGATATGGTCCTGTGTAATGAAACAGGATTAATAAACAATCTCCCAGCGTCGAGGAGGTGCGTGGAGAGGCCTATAAAAGGCACAGCAGGGAGTCCGGGGCCCAGCGTCGGCGGCAGTCGGGAGCAGCGTCGGAGATGCGTGGAGAGGCCTATAAAAGGCACAGCAGGGAGTCCGGGGCCCAGCCTCGAGGAGGTGCGTGGAGAGGCCTATAAAAGGCACAGCAGGCAGTCCGGGGCCCAGCGTCGGCGGCAGTCGGGAGCAGCGTCGGAGATGCGTGGAGAGGCCTATAAAAGGCACAGCAGGCAGTCCGGGGCCCAGCGTCGGCGGCAGTCGGGAGCAGCGTCGAGGAGGTGCGTGGAGAGGCCTATAAAAGGCACAGCAGGGAGTCCGGGGCCCAGCGTCGAGGAGGTGCGTGGAGAGGCCTATAAAAGGCACAGCAGGGAGTCCGGGGCCCAGCGTCGAGGAGGTGCGTGGAGAGGCCTATAAAAGGCACAGCAGGGAGTCCGGGGCTAGCGTCGGCGGCAGTCGGGAGCAGCGTCGAGGAGGTGCGTGGAGCGGCCTATAAAAGGCACAGCAGGGAGTCCGGGGCCCAGCCTCGAGGAGGTGCGTGGAGAGGCCTATAAAAGGCACAGCAGGGAGTCCGGGGCCCAGCCTCGAGGAGGTGCGTGGAGAGGCCTATAAAAGGCGGGACTTGTGCAGCTACAGGGAGAAGGCAAAAAAGAAGTAGAAAGAAATCAAAAGGTGACGTCACAGCCAAGAGGGTAAGTGATTGGCTGGTGATTGGTGAGTAGTTTTTCTTTTTTCTCTTCTATATCAGTCAGTAACTTTTAACATTGTTGTTGCCAATTTAAGTGTATATAAGGGTTAAGTCATGGCAGGAGAGCTCGGTCGGGTGTTATGCTCCTCCTGTACCATGTGGGAACTCAGGGACACTTCCGGTGTCCCTGACGATTACGTGTGCGGGAAGTGTATCCGCCTCCAGCTCCTGACAGACCGCGTTGCGGAGTTGGAGCTGAGGGTGGATTCACTCTGGAGCATCCATGATGCTGAGAATGACGTGAGTATCACGTGTAGCGAGTTAGTCGTACCACAGGGAAAGGGTCCACAGCCAGATAGGGAATGGAAGACCAACAGGAAGAGCAGTGCAAGGAAGGTAGTGCAGGAGTCCCCTGTGGTCATCCCCCTGCAAAACAGATACACTGCTTTGGGTACTGTTGAGGGGGATGACTCATCAGGGGAGGGCAGCAGCAGCCAAGTTCATGGCACCGTGGCTGGCTCTGCTGCACAGGAGGGCAGGAAAAAGAGTGGGAGAGCAATAGTGATTGGGGATTCAATGGTGAGGGGAATAGATAGGCGTTTCTGCGGCCGCAACCGAGACTCCAGGATGGTATGTTGCCTCCCTGGTGCAAGGGTCAAGGATGTCTCAGAGCGGGTGCAGGACATTCTAAAAAGGGAGGGAGAACAGCCAGTTGTCGTGGTGCACATTGGTACCAACGACATAGGTAAAAAGAGGGATGAGATCCTACGAAACGAATTTAAGGAGCTAGGAGCTAAATTAAAAAGTAGGACCTCAAAAGTAGTAATCTTGGGATTGCTACCAGTGCCACGTGATAGTCAGAGTAGGAATCGCAGGATAGCGCAGATGAATACGTGGTCTGAGCAGTGGTGCAACAGGGAGGGATTCAAATTCCTGGGGCATTGGAACCGGTTCTGGGGGAGGTGGGACCAGTACAAACCGGACGGTCTGCACCTGGGCAGGACCGGAACCAATGTCCTAAGGGGAGTGTTTGCTAGTGCTGTTGGGGAGGATTTAAACTGATATGGCAGGGGGATGGGAACCAATGCAGGGAGACAGAGGGAAACAAAAAGGAGGCAAAAGCAAAAGACAGAAAGGAGATGAGGAAAAGTGGAGGGCAGAGAAACCCAAGGCAAAGAACAAAAAGGGCCACTGTACAGCAAAATTCTAAAAGGACAAAGGGTGTTAAAAGAACAAGCCTGAAGGCTTTGTGTCTTAATGCAAGGAGTATCCGCAATAAAGTGGATGAATTAACTGTGCAAATAGATGTTAACAAATATGATGTGATTGGGATTACGGAGACGTGGCTCCAGGATGATCAGGGCTGGGAACTCAACATCCAGGGATATTCAACATTCAGGAAAGATAGAATAAAAGGAAAAGGAGGTGGGGTAGCATTGCTGGTTAAGGAGCAAATTAAGGCAATAGTTCGGAAGGACATTAGCTTGGATGATGTGGAATCTATATGGGTAGAGCTGCAGAATACCAAAGGACAAAAAACGTTAGTGGGAGTTGTGTACAGACCTCCAAACAGTAGTAGTGATGTTGGGGAGGGCATCAAACATGAAATTAGGGGTGCGTGCAATAAAGGTGCAGCAGTTATAATGGGTGACTTTAATATGCACATAGATTGGGTTAACCAAACTGGAAGCAATACGGTAGAGGAGGATTTCCTGGAGTGCATAAGGGATGGTTTTTTAGACCAATATGTCGAGGAACCAACTAGGGGGGAGGCCATCTTAGACTGGGTGTTGTGTAATGAGAGAGGATTAATTAGCAATCTCGTTGTGCGAGGCCCCTTGGGGAAGAGTGACCATAATATGGTGGAATTCTGCATTAGGATGGAGAATGAAACAGTTAATTCAGAGACCATGGTCCAGAACTTAAAGAAGGGTAACTTTGAAGGTATGAGGCGTCAATTGGCTAGGATAGATTGGCGAATGATACTGAAGGGGTTGACTGTGGATGGGCAATGGCAGACATTTAGAGACTGCATGGATGAACTACAACAATTGTACATTCCTGTCTGTCGTAAAAATAAAAAAGGAAAGGTGGCTCAACCGTGGCTATCAAGGGAAATCAGGGATAGCATTAAAGCCAAGGAAGTGGCATACAAATTGGCCAGAAATAGCAGAGAACCCGGGGACTGGGAGAAATTTAGAACTCAGCAGAGGAGGACAAAGGGTTTGATTAGGGCAGGGAAAATGGAGTACGAGAAGAAGCTTGCAGGGAACATTAAGACGGATTGCAAAAGTTTCTATAGATATGTAAAGAGAAAAAGGTTAGTAAAGACAAACGTAGGTCCCCTGCAGTCAGAATCAGGGGAAGTCATAACGGGGAACAAAGAAATGGCAGACCAATTGAACAAGTACTTTGGTTCGGTATTCACTGAGGAGGACACAAACAACCTTCCGGATATAAAAGGGGTCGGAGGGTCTAGTAAGGAGGAGGAACTGAGGGAAATCCTTATTAGTCGGGAAATTGTGTTGGGGAAATTGATGGGATTGAAGACCGATAAATCCCCAGGGCCTGATGGACTGCATCCCAGAGTACTTAAGGAGGTGGCCTTGGAAATAGCGGATGCATTGACAGTCATTTTCCAACATTCCATTGACTCTGGATCAGTTCCTATGGAGTGGAGGGTAGCCAATGTAACCCCACTTTTTAAAAAAGGAGGGAGAGAGAAAACAGGGAATTACAGACCGGTCAGCCTGACATCGGTAGTGGGTAAAATGATGGAATCAATTATTAAGGATGTCATCGCAGTGCATTTGGAAAGAGGTAATATGATAGGTCCAAGTCAGCATGGATTTGTGAAAGGGAAATCATGCTTGACAAATCTTCTGGAATTTTTTGAGGATGTTTCCAGTAGAGTGGACAAGGGAGAACCAGTTGATGTGGTATATTTGGACTTTCAGAAGGCTTTCGACAAGGTCCCACACAAGAGATTAATGTGCAAAGTTAAAGCACATGGGATTGGGGGTAGTGTGCTGACATGGATTGAGAACTGGTTGTCAGACAGGAAGCAAAGAGTAGGAGTAAATGGGGACTTTTCAGAATGGCAGGCAGTGACTAGTGGGGTACCGCAAGGTTCTGTGCTGGGGCCCCAGCTGTTTACACTGTACATTCATGATTTAGACGAGGGGATTAAATGTAGTATCTCCAAATTTGCGGATGACACTAAGTTGGGTGGCAGTGTGAGCTGCGAGGAGGATTCTATGAGGCTGCAGAACGACTTGGATAGGTTAGGTGAGTGGGCAAATGCATGGCAGATGAAGTATAATGTGGATAAATGTGAGGTTATCCACTTTGGTGGTAAAAACAGAGAGACAGACTATTATCTGAATGGTGACAGATTAGGAAAAGGGGAGATGCAAAGAGACCTGGGTGTCATGGTACATCAGTCATTGAAGGTTGGCGTGCAGGTACAGCAGGCGGTTAAGAAAGCAAATGGCATGTTGGCCTTCATAGCGAGGGGATTTGAGTACAAGGGCAGGGAGGTGTTGCTACAATTGTACAGGGCCTTGGTGAGGCCACACCTGGAGTATTGCGTACAGTTTTGGTCTCCTAACCTGAGGAAGGACATTCTTGCTATTGAGGGAGTGCAGCGAAGGTTCACCAGACTGATTCCCGGGATGGCGGGACTGACCTATCAAGAAAGACTGGATCAACTGGGCTTGTATTCACTGGAGTTCAGAAGAATGAGAGGGGACCTCATAGAAACGTTTAAAATTCTGACGGGGTTAGACAGGTTAGATGCAGGAAGAATGTTCCCAATGTTGGGGAAGTCCAGAACCAGGGGACACAGTCTAAGGATAAGGGGGAAGCCATTTAGGACCGAGATGAGGAGGAATTTCTTCACCCAGAGAGTGGTGAACCTGTGGAATTCTCTACCACAGAAAGTTGTTGAGGCCAATTCACTAAATATATTCAAAAAGGAATTAGATGAAGTCCTTACTACTAGGGGAATCAAGGGGTATGGTGAGAAAGCAGGAATGGGGTACTGAAGTTGCATGTTCAGCCATGAACTCATTGAATGGCGGTGCAGGCTAGAAGGGCCGAATGGCCTACTCCTGCACCTATTTTCTATGTTTCTATGTTTCTATCCCCTCGGAATGAGTGATCATAGCATGATTGATTTTCAAATTCAGATGGAGGGTGAGAAAGTTGGATCTCTAACTAGCATACTAGAATTAAATAAAGGAGACTATGAAGATATGAGGGCAGAGTTGGGTATAGTGGACTGGGAAAGTAAATTAAAGTATAGGATGATTGATGAACACTGGTGTACATTTAAGGAGATATTTCACAACTCTCAAGAAAAATATATTCCAGTGAGGGGGAAAGGGTGTAAGAGAAAAGATAGCCATCCGTGGCTAACTAAAGAAATAAAAGGATGGTATCCAATTAAAAACAAGTGGCCAAAACTAGTGGAAGGACAGAAGATTGGGATCCTTTTGAAAGCGAGCAAAGAATGACTAAAAAAATGATTAAAAAAGAGAAGATAGACTATGAAAGTAAACTAGTGCAAAATATAAAAACAGATAGCAAGAGTTTCTATAGGTATATAAAAAGGAAAAGAGTGGCTCAAGTAAATGTTGGTCCCTTGGAGGACGAGACCGGGGAATTAGTAATGGGGCACATGGAGATGGCAGAAACTCTGAACAAATATTTTGTATCAGTCTTTACGGTAGAGGACACTAACAATATCCCAACAGTGGATAGTCCACGGGCTATAGGCGGGGAGGAACTTAACACAATCACAATCACTAAGGAGGTGGTACTCAGTAAGATAATGGGACTGAAGGCAGATAAATCCCCTGGACCAGATGACTTGCATCCTGGGGTCTTAAGAGAAGTAGCGGCAGGGATAGTGGATGCATTGGGTGTAATTTACCAAAATTCCCTGGATTCTGGGAAGGTCCTAGCAGATTGGAAAACTGCAAGTGTAACGCCCCTATTTAAAAAAGGAGACAGACAAAAAGCAGGAAACTATAGACCAGTTAGCCTAACATCTGTGGTTGGGAAAATGTTGGAATCCATTGTTGAAGAAGCAGTAGCAGGACATTTGGAAAAGCAAAATTCGATCAGGCAGAGTCAGCATGGATTTATGAAGAGGAAGTCATGTTTGACAAATTTGCTGGAGTTCTTTGAAGATGTAACGAACAGGGTGGATAAAGGTGAACCACTGGATGTGGTGTATTTGGACTTCCAGAAGGCATTTGACAAGGTACCACATAAAAGGTTACTGCACAAGATAAAAGTTCAAGGGGTTGGGGGAAATATATTAGAATGGATAGAGGATTGGCTAACTAACAGAAAACAGAGAGTCGGGATAAATGGTTCATTCTCTGGTTGGCAACCAGTAACTAGCTGGGATCAGTGCTGTGACCCCAACTATTTACAATCTATATAAACGACTTGGAAGAAGGGACTGATGTAACATAGCCAAGTTTGCTGACGATACAAAGATGGGAGGAAAAGCAATGTGTGAGGAGAACACAAAAAATCTGCAAAAGGAAATAGACAGGCTAAGTGAGTGGACAAAAATTTGGCAGATGGAGTATAATGTTGGCAAAGCAAGTTATTATTTAAATGGAGAAAGATTGCAAAGTGCCGCAGTACAGCGGGACCTGGGGGTACTTATGAAACACAAAAGGATAGTATGCAGGTACAGCAAGTGATCAGGAAGGCCAATGGAATCTTGGCCTTTATTGCAAAGGGGATGGAGTATAAAAGCAGGGAAGTCTTGCTACAGTTATACAGGGTATTGGTGAGGCCACACCTGGAATACTGCGTGCAGTTTTGGTTTCCATATTTAAGAAAGGATATACTTGCTTTGGAGGCAGTTCAGAGAAGGTTCACTTGGTTGATTTCAGAGGGGGTTGACATGAGGAAAGGTTGAGTAGGTTGGGTCTCTACTCATTGGAATTCAGAAGAATGAGAGGTGATCTGATTGAAACGTATAAGATTATGAGGGGGCTTGACAAGGTGGATATAGAGAGGATGTTTCCACTGATAGGGGAGACTAGAACTATAGAGGCATGATCTTCGAAGAAGGGGCTGCCCATTTAAAACAGAAATGAGGAGAAATTTCTTCTCTGAGGGTTGTTAATCTGTGGAATTCTCTGCCTCAGAGAGCTGTGGAAGTTAGGACATTGAATAAATTTAAGACAGAAATAAACTGTTTCTTAAACGATAAGGGGATAAGGGGTTATGCGGAGCGGGCGGGGAAGTGGAGCTGAGTCCATGATCAGATCTGTCATGATCTTATTAAATGGCGGAGCAGGCTCGAGGGGCCATATGGCCTACTCCTGTTCCGATTTCTTATGTTCTTATGTAATAAGGGACACAAAGAGAAAGAACCTGCACTTCGATAGCGCCTTTCACAGTCTCGGGATGTCCCAAACCACTTTACATAAGCCAATAACGTACATGTGAAGTGCAATCACTGTTGTAATTTAGGAAACACACAATGTCCCACAAACAGCAATTAAATAAATAGCCAGATCATGTGTTTTAGGTATAAATGTTGACCTGGACACTGGGAGAACTCCTCTGCTAATCTTCGAATAATGCCGTGAGATCTTTTCCATCCAACTGAGATGGCAATCTCATTTCAATGACGGCACCTCTGGCAGTGTAGCACACCCTCCATGCTGCACTGGAGTGTCTAGATATGTGCTAGGATCTCTGGAGTGGGATTGTGACTCTGAGAAAGAAAGACTTGCATTTATATAGGGCCTTTCACGCCCTCATGATGTCCCAAATTGCTTTGTAGTCAATGAAGTACTTGTTGAAATGTAGACACTGTTGTAATGTAGGAAACACGGCAGCCACTTTGCACACAGCAAGCTCCCATAAACAGCAATGTGATAATGATCACATAATCTGCTTTAGTGATGTTGATTGAGGGATAAATATTGGACAGGGCACTGGGGATAACTCCCCTGCTCTTCTTCAAAATAGTGCCGTGGGATCTTTTATATCCACTTGAGAGAGCAGACGGGGCCTCGGTTTAACAAGTCATTCAAAAGACAGCACCTTGGACAGTGCAGCACTCCCTCAGCACTGCACTGGGAGTGTCAGCCTAGATTTTTGTGTTGAAGACTCTGGAGTGGGACATGAACCCATAACCTTCTGACCCCGAGGCGAGAGTGCTACCCACTGAGTCATGGCAGACACTATTGATGATGTCGAGTTCCACTTTGTCTGGGCTCTCAGTTTACAAACTGCTGGGTTAAGCATCAGGTGCTCTCATAACATTCCAAATGTTATAAATTGTTCAACTTTGAATGCTGGAGAAATATATTTCTTTGTGTCAGACTCCATATATTTCCCACGTACAGATCCATTAGCTGATCCGGTCCTTGTTCAGCATCCAACAGTCAGCAAGGTCCCAGAGGGTGAAACCGTGCAGTTACAATGTGCCATGTACAATGCCAGTGTGAGTGACACTGATGTCCACTGGCACTGCCAGCGACCCGGGAACAACAGCGAGTGGGTGATGAGCCAGTTTGTGAATGGCACCATTACCAGGTCCCGGGGTATCCACGACCGTTTTCTGCCTTCCAGGAACATCACCAGTAACAGTTACATTCTGACCATCGTGAATGTGTCCCTCAGTGATACTGCTGCCTACAGCTGCAGTGTGTGGAGCTACATCTATGGAGCAGGAACCCAGCTCAATGTAACCGGCAAGTCATTGTTAACTCACACTGGCAGGGTCACAGTAACAGCTCCTTACTGGGAACATATGTAACCTTCACACAGTGGGGTGGACCAGTGGAAATATACCGTCAGACACAGTGGTTACTGTCGTGCTGTGGAACAGAGAGTGGGAATGTTGTTAGTGATGTGCGAAATGCCAGAGTTGAATAGTGGCGATGTAAGAATGGATCAAAACTCTGGAACAACAACAGAACATACGGAATGTCTCGGCCAGTCTGTTTTTTGTGGAGAAAATGGAGGAGTTGACATTTTGGACACCCAGAACAAAAGGGAAGCGAGAGTGGAAAACAGACATGACAAAAGAAATGGGCACACTTATTTATACTGCAAAAATGGCTGCCATGCTCCACCCTTTGTCAATGATTGGTCCTCATGGAGGATAAGCCACACCCTGAAGTTTCACAGGAATGTATAACTGGAATCGTCCATCCCAAGGTCTCACTGACTTTGCAAATTGTAACTCGATCCACTTTGACTTCCTGTGTCGACAGAGGACAAAGCTCCCCAGAAGACAGCAATGGCCAAAGTGCCTTACCCCAGTCCAAACCCATCCCTCTCTCCGCACCCCCCCCAAAGTACCTCACCCCAGTCCAAGTACATCCCTACCCCAGCCAAAGTACCTCACCCCTGTCCAAGTACATCCCTCCCCCAGCCAAAGTACCTCACCCCTGTCCAAGTACATCCCTCCCCGGGCCAAAGTGCCTCCTTACACCAGCGCAAGTGCATGACCTTACCCTCCCCCACCATAGATGGGGCTTTGTGTACGGATTGTTAACAGGTTTATTAATAATAACTGTTATTTATATAGCGCCTTTAACATAGTAAAATGCCCCAAGGCGCTTCACAACAATTTTACTACAGTTTCGATATTGACCAGTGAGGGAAAGAGAGAGAAAGTGTGAGAAGGAAGTGTAAAGAGAGGTTAAAGGCTCAGGTCCATTAAATAAGTGGAAGGTGGCTCAATCGTGGCTAATAAGGGAAATTAGGGATAGTGTTAAATCCAAGGAAGAGGCATATAAATTGGCCAGAAAAAGCAGCAAAGCTGAGGACTGGGAGAAATTTAGAGTTCAGCAGAGGAGGACAAAGGGTTTAATTAGGAGCGGGAAGATAGAGTATGAGAGGAAGCCTCCAGCGAACATAAAAACTGACTGCAAAAGCTTCTATAGATATGTGAAGAGAAAAAGATTAGTGAAGACCAACATAGGTCCTTTGCAGACAGAATCAGGTGAGTTTATAATGGGGAACAAAGAAATGGCAGACCAATTGAACAAATACTTTGGATCTGCCTTCACTAAGGAAGACACAAATAACCTTCCGGAAATACTAAGGGTTCGAGGGTCTAGCGAGAAGGAGGAACTGAAGGAAATCCTTATTAGTCAGGAAATTGTGTTTGGGAAATTGATGGGATTGAAGGCCGATAAATCCTCAGGGCCTGATAGTCTGCATCCCAGAGTACTTAAGGAAGTGGCCCTAGAAATAATGGACGCATTGGTGATCATTTTCCAACATTCTATTGACTCTGGATCAGTTCCTATGGATTGGAGGGTAGCTAATGTAACACCACTTTTTAAAAAGGAGGGAGAGAGAAAATGGGGAATTATAGACCGGTTAGCCTGACATCGGTGGTGGGGAAAATGTTGGAATCAATTACTAAAGATGAAATAGCAGTGTATTTGGAAAGCAGTGACAGGATCGGTCTAAGTCAGCATGGATTTATGAAAGGGAAATCATGCTTGACAAATCTTCTGCAATTTTTTGAGGATGTAACTAGTAGAGTGGACAAGGGAGAACCAGTGGATGTGGTGTATTTGGACTTTCAAAAGGCTTTTGACAAGGTCTCACACAAGACATTAGTGTGAAAATTAAAGCACATGGTATTGGAGGTAATGTATCGATGTGGACAGAGAACTGGTTGGCAGACAGGAAGCAGAGAGTCGGAATAAACGGGTCCTTTTCAGAATGGCAGGCAGAGACCAGTGGGGTGCCACAGGGCTCAGTGCTGGGACACCAGCTATTTACAATATACATTAATGATTCAGATGAAAGAATTGAATGTAATATATCCAAGTTTGCAGATGACACTAAGCTGGGTGGCGGTGTGAGCTGTGAGGAGGATGCTAAGAGACTGCAGGGTGACTTGGACAGGTTAGGTGAGTGGGCAAATGCATAGCAGATGCAGTATAATGTGGATAAATGTGAGGTTATCCACTTTGGGGGCAAAAACAAGGAGACAGAATATGATCTGAATGGTGACAGATTTGGAAAAGGGGAGGTGCAACGAGACCTGGGTGTCATGGTACATCAGCCATTGAAGTTTGGCATGCAGGTACAGCAGGCGGTGAAGAAGGCAAATGGCATGTTACATAGAAACATAGAAAATAAGGCATTCGGCCCTTCGAACCTGCACCACCATTCAATAACACCATGGCTGATCATTCCCTCAGTACCCCTTTCTACTTTCTCTCCATACACCTTGACCCCCTTAGCCGTAAGGGCTATATCTAATTCCCTCTTGAATATATCCAATGAACTGGCATCAACAACTCTCTGCCATAGGGAATTCCACAGGTTAACAACTCTCTGATTGAAGAAGTTTCTCCTCACCTCAGTCCAAAATGGCCTACCCCTTATCCTAAGACTGTGTCCCCTGGTTCTGGACTTCCCCATCATCGGGAACATTCTTCCCGCATCTAACCTGTCCAGTCCTGTCAGAATCTTGTAAGTTTCTATGAGATCCCCTCTCATCCTTCTAAACTCCAATGTATAAAGGCCCAGTTGATCCAGTCTCTCCTCATATGTCAGTCCCGCCATCCCGGGAAACAGGCTGGTGAACCTTCACTGCACTCCCTCAATAGCAAGAACGTCCTTCCTCAGATTAGGAGACCAAAACTGAACACAATATTCCAGGTAAGGCCTCACCAAGGCCCTGTACAACTGCAGTAAGACCTCCCTGCTCCGATACTCAAATCCCCTAGCTATGAAGGCCAACATACTATTTGCCTTCTTCACCGCCTGCTGTACCTGCATTCCAACTTTCAATGACAGATGAACCATGACACCCAGGTCTCGTTGCACCCCCCCCTGTCCTAATCTGCCGCCATTCAGATAATATTCTGCCTTCGTGTTTTTGCCCCCAAAGTGGATAACCTCACATTTATCCACATAATACTGCATCTGCCATGTATTTGCCCACTCACCTAACCTGTCCAATTCACCCTGCAGGCTTTTAGCGTCCTCCTCACAGCTCACACCGGCACCCAGCTTAGTGTCATCTGCAAACTTGGAGATATTACACTCAATTCCTTCATCTAAATCATTAATGTATATTGTAAAGAGCTGGGGTCCCAGCACTGAGCCCTGCGGTATTCCACTAGTCACTGCCTGCCATTCTGAAAAGGATCCATTTATCCTGACTCTCTGCTTCCTGTCTGCCAACCAGTTCTCTACCTCCAATACCATGTGCTTTAATTTTGCACACCAATTTCTTGTGTGGGACCTTGTCAAAAGCCTTTTGAAAGTCCAAATACACCACATCCACTGGTTCTCCCTTGTCCACTCTACTAGTTACATCCTCAAAAAATTCCAGAAGCTTTGTCAAGCATGATTTCCCCTTCATAAATCCATGCTGACTTGGACCGATCCTGTCACTGCTTTCCAAATGCGTTGCTATTTCATTTTTAATAATTGATTCCAACATTTTCCCCACAATTGATGTCAGGCTAACCCGTCTATAATTACCCGTTTTCACCCCCTCCTTTTTTAAACAGTGGTGTTACATTAGGTACCCTCCAGTCCATAGGAACTGATCCAGAGTCGACAGATTGTTGGAAAATGATCACCAATGCATCTACTATTTTTATGGCCACTTTCTTAAGTACTCTGGGATGCAGACTGTCAGGCTCCGGGGACTTCACAGCTAGAGGATTTGAGTATAGGAGCTGGGAGGTCTTACTGCAGTTGTACAGGGCCTTGCTGAGGCCACACCTGGAATATTATGTTCAGTTTTGTTCTCCTAATCTGAGGAAGGATGTTCTTGCCATTGACGGAGTGCAGCGAAGGTTCACCAGACTGATTCCCGGGATGGCAGGACTGACATATGAGGAGAAACTGGATCAACTGGGCTTGTATCCATTGGAGTTTAGAAGAATGGGAGGGGATCTCACAGAAATATATAAAATTCTGACGGGAGTGGAAAGGTTAGTGGCAGTAAGAATGTTCCCATTGCTGGGGAGTTCCAGAAACAGTGGTCACAGTCTAAGAATAAGTGGCAAGCCATTTAGGACTGAGATGAGGAGAAACTTCTTCAGAGAGTGGTTAACCTGCGGAATTCTTTACCGCAGAAAGTTGTTGATGCCAGTTCGTTTGATATATTCAAGAGGGAGTTCATTATGGCCCTTACGGCCAAAGGGATCAAGGAGTATGGAGAGAAAGCAGGAAAGGGGTACTGAGGGAATGATCAGCCATGATCTTATTGAATGGCGGTGCAGGCTCGAAGGGCCGAATGGCCTGCTCCTGGAACTAATTTCGATATTTCTATGTTTTTATGTTATTAGCTGTCGTTAAGTTTCATTCCCTGTCCAGTGATTCACTTAATCGGGAAGAACCAATCACTGTCCCCCATTCTTGTGATGTCATAATTTTAGTGGGTATGGTGACTCGTGATAGTTTCGTGACGTCTGGATTTTATCCTCTCCAACGATGTCCCTTGCAGGGGATTGGAACAACGTGATCCATCTTCCCTGAGTTCCCTCTCTTCCATCTGATTCCCTGCCCCCACGCATGTGTCTCACCCCCCAACCAACCCCCCCCCCGTCACTCTCCCTTCCCCCCACTTTATCACCCCCACCCCGTCTCTCCCCTCCCGTCTCCGCCCCCCTCATCTCCCTCCCCCAGATCTCTTCCCCCGCCATCTCTTCCCCCCCCTCCCCCATCTCTCTTCCCCCATCTCTCTCCCCGCCCCATCCCTCCCCCCACCCACCCTGGTCTCTGCCGCCCCCCGTCTCTCCCCTTCCCTCCCGTCTCTCTTCCCCCCTCCCCCGCCTCTCCCGCACGTATCTTCTGCCCCCCGTCTCTTCTGCCCCCCTCTCACTCTCCCCCCTGCCCCGTCTCTCCCCACCACATCTCTCCCCACCCCCTCTATTCCCCCGCCTCTCTTCCCCCACCTTCCTCCCCGTCTCTCCCTCCCGCCCCCGCGTCTCTTTCACCACCTGTCTCTCCCTCCCGCCCCCGTCACTCCCTCCCCCCCGTCACTCCCTCCCCCCCCCCCGTCACTCCCTCCCGCCCCCGTCTCTCCCTCCCGCCCCCGTCACTCCCTCCTGTCCCCGTCTCTCCCTCCCGCCCCCGTCACTCCCTCCCGCCCCCGTCTCTCCCTCCCGCCCCCGTCACTCCCTCCCCCCCGTCTCTCCCTCCCGCCCCCGTCACTCCCTCCCGCCCCCGTCACTCCCTCCCCCCACGTCACTCCCTCCCCCCACGTCACTCCCTCCCGCCCCCGTCACTTCCTCCCGCCCCCGTCTCTCCCTCCCGCCCCCGTCTCTCCCTCCCCCCATCTCTCCCTCACCCCCCATCTCTCCCTCCCGCCCCCATCTCTCCCTCCCCCCCGTCTCTCCCTCCCCCCATCTCTCCCTCTCCCCATCTCTCCCTCCCCCCCGTCACTCCCACCCCCCCCGTCACTCCCTCTCCCCCCCCGTCTCTCCCTCCCGTTCCCGTCTCTCCATCCCGCCCCCATCACTCCCCACCCCCTCTCTTCCCCCGCCTCTCTTCCCCCACCTTCCTCCCCGTCTCTCCCTCCCGCCCCCGCGTCTCTTTCACCACCTGTCACTCCCTCCCGCCCCCGTCACTCCCTCCCCCCGTCACTCCCTCCCCCCCCGTCACTCCCTCCCCCCCGTCACTCCCTCCCTCCCCGTCTCTCCCTCCTGCCCCCGTCTCTCCCTCTCACCCCCCGTCTCTCCCTCTCACCCCCCGTCTCTCCCTCTCACCCCCCGTCTCTCCCTCTCACCCCTGTCTCTCCCACCCACCCCCGTCACTTCCTCCCCCCCGCCACTCCCTCCCCCCACGTCTCTCCCTCCCGCCCCCGTCTCTCCCTCCCGCCCCCGTCATTCCCTCCCCACCCCGTCTCTCCCTCCCCCATCTCTCCCTCACCCTCCATCTCTCCCTCCCGCCCCCATCTCTCCCTCCCCCCCCCCCGTCTCTCCCTCCCCCCGTCTCTCCCTCCCCCCCATCTCTCCCTCCCCCCCATCTCTCCCTCCCCCCATCTCTCCCTCACCCCCCATCTCTCCCTCCCGCCCCCATCTCTCCCTCCCGCCCCCATCTCTCCCTCCCCCCCCGTCTCTCCCTCCCCTCCCGTCTCTCCCTCCCCCCATCTCTCCCTCCCCCCCATCTCTCCCTCCCCCCGTCACTCCCACCACCCCCGTCACTCCCTCCCCCCCCGTCTCTCCCTCCCGCCCCCGTCTCTCCCTCCCTCCCCATCTCTCCCTCCCCCCCGTCACTCCCACCACCCCCGTCACTCCCTCCCCCCCCCGTCTCTCCCTCCCGCCCCCGTCTCTCCATCCCGCCCCCGTCACTCCCCACCCCCTCTCTTCCCCCACCTTCCTCCCCGTCTCTCCCTCCCGCCGCCGCGTCTCTTTCACCACCTGTCTCTCCCTCCCGCCCCCGTCACTCCCTCCCCTCCATCACTCCCTCCCCCCCCGTCACTCCCTCCACCCCGTCACTCCCTCCCTCCCCGTCTCTCCCTCCCCCCCCGTCACTCCCTCCCCCCCCGTTACTCCCTCCCCCCCCCGTCACTCCCTCCCGCCCCTGTCTCTCCCTCCCGCCCCCGTCTCTCCCTCCCCCTGCCATCTCTCCCTCCCCCTCCGTCTCTCCCTCCCGCCCCCGTCTCTCCCTCCCCCTGCCATCTCTCCCTCCCCCTCCGTCTCTCCCTCCCGCCCCCATCTCTCCCTCCCGCCCCAGTCTCTCCCTCCCCCTCCCGTCTCTCCCTCCCGCCCCGTCTCTCCCTCCCCCTCCGTCTCTCCCTCCCCCTCCGTCTCTCCCTCCCCCTCCGTCTCTCCCTCCCCCCCGTCACTCCCTCCCCCCCCCGTCACTCTCTCCCTCCCCTCCGTCACTCTCTCCCTCCCCTCCATCTCTCCCTCCACCCCCCCCGTCTCTCCGTCCCCCCCCCGTCTCTCCCTCCCGCCCCCGTCTCTCCCCCCCCCCGTCTCTCCCTCCCCCCCCGTCTCTCCCTCCCCCCCAGTCTCTCCCTCCCCCCCCGTCTCTCCGTCCCCCCCAGTCTCTCCCTCCCGCCCCCGTCTCTCCCTCCCCCCCCGTCTCTCCCTCCCCCCCCGTCTCTCCCTCCCGCCCCAGTCTCTCCCTCCCGCCCCAGTCTCTCCCTCCCGCCCCAGTCTCTCCCTCCCCCCCCCGTCTCTCCCCCCCCCGTCTCTCCCTCCCCCCCCGTCTCTCCCTCCCGCCGCAGTCTCTCCCTCCCGCCCCCGTCTCTCCCTCCCCCCCGTCTCTCCCTCCCGCCCCCGTCTCTCCCTCCCGCCCCCGTCTCTCCCTCCCGCCCCCGTCTCTCCCTCCCGCCCCCGTCTCTCCCTCCCGCCCCCGTCTCTCCCTCCCGCCCCCGTCTCTCCCTCCCGCCCCCGTCTCTCTCTCTCCCCCCCGTCTCTCCCTCCCGCCCCCGTCTCTCCCTCCCGCCCCCGTCTCTCCCTCCCGCCCCCGTCTCTCCCTCCCGCCCCCGTCTCTCCCTCCCGCCCCCGTCTCTCCCTCCCGCCCCCGTCTCTCTCTCTCCCCCCCGTCTCTCCCTCCCTCCCCCGTCTCTCCCTCCCCCTCCCCCCCGTCTCTCCCTCCCGCCCCCGTCTCTCCCTCCCGCCCCCGTCTCTCCCTCCCGCCCCCGTCTCTCCCTCCCCCTCCCCCCCGTCTCTCCCTCCCGCCCCCGTCTCTCTCTCTCCCCCCCCGTCTCTCCCTCCCGCCCCCGTCTCTCTCTCTCCCCCCCGTCTCTTCCCCCACCCCCATTTCATTCCCCCACTGCCGTGTCTGAGTCTCTTTCCCCCACACCGTCCGTCTCTCGTTCCCCCTACCCCTGTCTCTCTTCCCCCAGTACCGTCCCCCTCTCTCTCTCTCCTCCAGCCCCATCGTTTCTTCCCCGCAGCTTCGTCTCACTCTCTCTCTCTCCCCAGTTTCTCCCTCTCTCCACCCCCCCGTCCCTCTCTTTCTCCGTCTTCCCCCAACCCTTTCTCTCCCTCCTCGTTCCTCCCCCAGCGCCTCTCTCTTTCACTCCCCCCCCCCTGCCCCCCGCACAACCCGCTTTCTCTCTCTCTCCCTCCCCCCGCCCCCCCCCCCGAAGCACCTCTCTGTCTCCCTCTTCCATCCGCCCTCTCGGCCCCCCACCAAGACCAGGTTGGCAGTCTCGGGCCTCGGGTCCTGCTTCTCGGCACCATGTGAAGTGAATGATTCTGGGCGGTGGGGAGGGGTGCGGAGGCGGGAGGGAGACAGTGCTTGAGATGAGCGCGGGGCGGAGCTAGATAAATGGCAGACTCAGCACCGGGCGGGTGTAGCGCGGGGGCTTGACAGACACATGCGCAAAAAAAGTGCAGTACAGATAGTTACATCGAAAAGAAATCGGGTGCCTCGTTAACTGTTGAAACATAGAAAATCGGTGCAGGAGTTGGCCATTCGGCCATTCGAGCCTGCACCACCATTCAATAAGATCATGGCTGATCAGTACCCCTTTCCTACTTTCTCTCCATACCCCTTGATCCCTTTAGCCGTAAGGGCCATATCTAACTCCCTCTTGAATATATCCAATGAACTGGCATCAACAACTCTCTGCGGTAGGGAATTCCACAGGTTAACAACTCTCTGAGTGAAGAAGTTTCTCCTCATCTCAGTCCTAAATGACTTACCTCTTATCCTTAGACTGTGTCCCCTGGTTCTGGACTTCCCCAACATCGGGAACATTCTTGTCTAGTCCTGTCAGAATTTTATAGGTTTCAATGAGATCCTCCTTCATCCTTCTAAACTCTAGTGTATACAGGCCCAGTCGATCCAGTCTCTCCTCACATTTATCCACATTATACTGCATCTGCCATGCATTTGCCCACTCACCTAACCTGTCCAAGTCACCCTGCAGCCTCTTAGCATCCTCCTCACAGCTCACACCACCACCCAGTGTAGTGTTATCTGCAAACTTGGAGATATTGCACTCAATTCCTTCATCTAAATCATTGACGTATATTGTAAATAGCTGGGATTCCAGCACTGAGCCCTGCGGCACCCCACTAGTCACAACATTTTCCATACTACTGATGTCAGGCTAACCGGTCTCTCCCCCTCCTTTTTTAAACAGTGGTGTTACATTAGCTACCCTCCAGTCTATAGGAGCTGATCCAGAGTCGATAGACTGTTGGAAAATGATCACCAGTGCATCCTATTTCTAGGGCCACTTCCTTAAGTACTCTGGGATGCAGACTATCAGGCCCCGGGGATTTATCGGTCTTCAATCCCATCAATTTCCCTGACACAATTTCCTGCCTAATAAGGATTTCCTTCAGTTCCTCCTTCTCACTCGACCCTCGGTCCCCTACTATTTCCGGAAGGTTATTTGTGTCGTCCTTCGTGAAGACAGAACCAAAGTATTTGTTCAACTGGTCTGCCATTTCTTTGTTCTCCATTATAAATTCACCTGAATCTGACTGCAAGGGACCTACGTTTGTCTTCACTAATCTTTTTCTCTTCACACATCTATAGAAGCTTTTGCAGTCAGTTTTTATGTTCACAGCAAGCTTCCTCTCATAATCTATTTTCCCCCTCCTAATTAAACCCTTTGTCCTCCTCTGTTGAATTCTAAATTTCTCCCAGTCCTCAGGTTTTCTGCTTTTTCTGGCCAATTTATATGCCTCTTCCTTGGATTTAACACTATCCTTAATTTACCTTGTTAGCCACGGTTGAGCCACCTTCCCTGTTTTATTTTTACTCCAGACAGGGATGTACAATTGTTGAAGTTCATCCATGTGATCTTTAAATGTTTGCCATTGCCTATCCACCGTCAATCCTTTAAGTACCATTCGCCAGTCTATTCTAGCCATTTCACATTTCATACCATCGAAGTTACCTTTCCTTAAGTCTCTGAATTAACTGTATCACTCTTCATCTTAATAAAGAATTCTACCATATTATGGTCGCTCTTCCCCAAGGGGCCTCGCACAACAAGATTGCTAATTAGTCCCTTCTCATTACACATCACCCAGTCTAGGATGGTCAGCCCTCTAGTT
This sequence comes from Pristiophorus japonicus, assembly GCF_044704955.1. Taxonomy (NCBI): domain Eukaryota; kingdom Metazoa; phylum Chordata; class Chondrichthyes; family Pristiophoridae; genus Pristiophorus; species Pristiophorus japonicus. The sequence continues at coordinate 240,806 of NW_027254573.1, read as the reverse complement.
GGTTCCTCGACATATTGGTCTAGAAAACCATCCCTAATACACTCCAGGAAATCCTCCACCACCATATTGCTACCAGTTTGGTTCGCCCAATGTATATATAGATTAAAGTCGCCTATGATAACTGCTGTACCTTTATTGCATGCATCCCCAATTTCTTGTTTGATGCTGTCCCCAACCTCACTACTACTGTTTAGTGGTCTGTACACAACTCCCACTAGCGTTTTCTGCCCTTTGGTATTCCGTAGCTCCACTCGTACCGATTCCACATCATCCAAGCTAATGTCCTTCCTTACTATTGCATTAATTTCCTCTTTAACCAGCAACGCCACCCCACCTCCTTTTCCTTATCTTTGAAGGGGATAACAGAACATTAAATGACATAAGCGATATAATCAATAACTGTTTCAGATTGTCAGCATTTGCAGTTGGTATCCTAGAATGGTTACAGCACAGGAGGCCATTCGGTCCATTGATCCCGTGCCGGCTCTCTGCAAGAGCAATTCAGCTACTCCCACTCCCCCGCCCTTTCCCCATAGACCTGCAAAAAGGTTTTTCTTCAGGTACTCATCCAACTCCCTTTTGAAAGCCACAATTGAGTCTGCCTCCACCACCCTTTCAGGCAGTGCATTCCAGATACTAACCACTCGATGTGTAAAAAGGTTTTTCCTCATCTTGCCTTTGGTCCTTTTGCCAATCACCTTAAATCTGTGTCCTCTAATTCTCAACCCTTCCGCCAATGGGAACAGTTTCTCTCTGTCGACTCTGCCCAGACCCCTCATAATTTTGAACACCTCCATCAAATCTCCTCTCAATGTTCTCTGCGCCAAGGAGAACAAGTCTAGCTTCTGCCGTCTATTAAAGTAACTGAAGTCCCTCATTCCTGGAATCATTCTCGTAAATCTTTTCTGCACCTTCTCTAAGGCCTCAACATCCTTCCTAAAGTATGCTGCCTAGAAATGGACACAATACTCCGGTTGGGGCCGAACCAATGTTTTATACGCTATAGTTCTACCCCTCTCTGCCCTTTACACTATTACTATCCCAGTCTATATTGGGATAATTGAAGTCCCCCATTATCATTACTCTATAGTTCCTACACCTCTCTGTAATTTACCTGCACATTTGCTCCTCTTTGCCTTTTGAGAATATTCTGGATTTTTCCGTGATTACCTTTGAGAATCAGGGAGCGTTTATACAGAACTTCCCCTCAGGAGATTAAATGAGTGAGTGAGTGAGTAGAGTCTATGATAGGGTAGCGTGTATACAAACTGTACAAGGAGATTTCATGGGCATGTAGTGTTTATGGTGTGTTTGTGTGAAGCGGGGTGGGGGCATTAAATGGACAGAGTAAAGTCTATGATAGAGTAGAGTGTACATGGACTGAATGAGGAGAATAAATAGGTAGGGTAAAAAGTCTATGATTGGGAAGAATGTCCATGGGCAGTGGGAGGAGAGTAATTTGATGGTAGAGTCCAGGATAGATTGTATACAGGTTTGCAAGGAGTTCAAATTGGTGGGTGGTCCATGATAGGCTGTAGAAGGAGAAACAGTTGGTAGCTGGTCCATGATAGGCTGTAGAAGGAGATACAGTTGGTAGCTGGTTCATGATAGGCTGTAGAAGGGGATACATTGGTAAGTGGTCCATGATAGGCTGTAGAAGGAGATACAGTTGGTAGCTGGTCCATGATAGGCTGTAGGAGGAGATACAGTTGGTAGCTGGTCCATGATAGGCTGTAGAAGGAGATACAGTTGGTAGCTGGTCCATGGTAGGCTGTAGACGGAGATACAGTTGGTAGCTGGTCCATGATAGGGTGTAGAAGGAGATACAGTTGGTAGGTGGTCCATGATAGGCTGTAGAAGGAGATACAGTTGGTAGGTGGTCTATGATGAGGTGAAGAAGGAATGGACCAGATGAAATGAATGTCCTTAAGTAGTTCAATGCTTTATAATTTTGCTGGTTATCAATTGTATTCAACTCTTTTCAGATACGTTTTTGTCTGAGTACTTAGTGACCAAGGAAAATTCTTAAAAAATATATTTTTAATCACATTCAACACTATATTTTATCCCAAGTGTGGTTACATAATATTCCCGCACAGCTAAACTCATAGTAAAGAGTTCATGGTTCAGAACTTTAGAAAATGATTCCATTTTTAATATAAGGTATTAACAAATTAACTCTGCTGATTTAGTATTAGAATCTGTTTTTCCTTTTAAGCACATAATCTATGTTGCCTGAACTTTCCATTTAAAGAATGAGGACTATTGGAAACCTTCAGACTGGTTCTTACATTACTGATATTTTTCCCTCAAAGTTGCAAATGCTCCAGTCCTTATCCAGGCTCCGAGCCTGGAACGTGTCACAGAGGGTCACACGGCGCGGTTACAGTGCACCATGCGGAACGCCAGAGTGAGTGACACCGATGTCCACTGGTACCGGCAACTACCGGGGCAAGATACGGAGTGGGTTTTAACACATGAGGCAAGTGGCAGCACACGAGGGAGCCCAGGTTCCACTGACCGTCTCCAGCCTTCCAGAGACACCTCCAATAACAGCTTCATTCTGACAGTCACAGACGTGCAGCCCAGTGACACTGCCGCCTATTACTGTAAAGTGTGGGGCGATATCAGCGGGAGCGGAACCCAGCTCAATGTAACCAGTAAGTACAGTTTACGTTATACTAACTGATCTCCGATGGTGTCGTTGATGGGCAGGCTGAGAATTGAAGAGCAGTTTTGCTTGTTTATTTCTAATTTTTATATCACGGATTAAAACGTTGTTCAAAAATCTGAAAAAATTAAAGTATTTTTCATGAATTTTCAGTGCTTGCACCTGATGAAATCAATATTTGTAAATTTTGCGGTGTGCTCGACTGTAAGGGGTGGTCTCTATGAGGGGGTCAGGTTCCCTTCTGTCCAACTTGAGCGGTTCGAATCACTTCCACTCCCTTGGGTTCTCGACTCTGGATTTATTTGGGGGATGTGACAAAGTGCAAAGGACAACTGGTTTGATGCAAAAGAACTTTGATTTTATTTTAGTCAAGAAATTACAAACTTATAATTACTCGAATAGGAAAGTACAATGTCAAAACTGATTCAAACTTATTAAAGAACAATACCGTACACTCTCAGAGGGGGTTACAGTAGCTTATAATGACTCTAATAGAGAACAACACATTACATTCAAAGGGGGTTACAGTAGAATTATACCTCCCACCTCCCAATACCTAATTCTAGCTAGGTTAGACTCCAGGGCAGGCAGGGACTATGCTTACCAATCCTTTTGACAGTTAACGGTAGATCGCGGTTTCAGGGTTCGCTGGATGTGGTAGGGTCTGCTTGCCGTACCCCGAATGTTGGAGAAGACTTTCTGCTGCACAATCTTCAGTTGGGTTGAGTCCACTGATGCGGTAAGACGCGTTTTGGATCAGTGGGGTAAGTACCCGTTTTGTTTGGTTAGAAATAGGTTTCTACAGTCGTTTAGGTAATGTTTTACCCGTTGATAGGTCAGGATGAGATTGTAGAGTGGAAACTTTTCGATTCTTCGTTTTTTTTCCCGTTGGAGTTTTGTTTCGAGTTTGGTCGATCGCGGTGGTTTTCCGTTGATACCACGTTGGTTGTGGTCGGCTGGTTGTGGCCGCGATGGTGATGTTCTTCCTTCCTTCAGGACTTCAGCCTTCAAGGCTGGAGAAGTTAATTTACAACTGTCGCATTTGGTTTCTCTGTTATATGGCAAAGTGTGTCATTCCCTCTGTTGAGACAGGGTGCCAGTTATACGGTTTGAGTGGTTCTAATCTTGGCGCCAAATCAGTTTAGAATTCTTTGTTTAAATTTGGCAGGCTTGACTCTTTGTAATATTTTGGCGGGCTCGTTAAAAGTTGATATGTTTTGGCTGGGTTGATGTTAGAAAACTGTTTCCTGATGGAAATATTAGTTTGGTAAATGCAATGTCCTTTTGTGCTTAGTTTTTCGCATACAGGCTAGCTTGTGCCTCTTTGTGATGTATATGCTAAAATGGTTTTCCAGTTTCAAGTTGATGGTTAGCTATCTCTGGGTCATTTTGTAATGTTAATGTCTCTTGTGGAGAAGGATTCTCGAATACCCATTTCTCCAGACAGGCTACTTTAGTCCTCACACCCAGGTAGTCTCACTAATCAGGTTGTCTCCTGTCAGTTCTTTTAGGCCGCCCACAGCCTTGAATTTGTCTTGTAAAAGTTCAAAATTCTATTAAAGGTCATAGTTTCTTGTATTAGCACTTTAGGGTTCCAAACTCTTTGATAGATAGTCCCAAATTAAATTTCCTTTCGAATGAGCCCAAACACAAGTGGGGGTTCTTGTGAATTTTGCACCCTTTCAGTCCCCACTTTTGACACTCCATACTCTTGAGTGTCAATCAAGGTAAGCAAAATTCCCAAGAGTCAACCTTTCCTGCATTTATATTAGCTAAACATTACCCTGCATCCCCCGTTGAAATGTAATGCAATTTGCAGGCGAATATAATCATTACAATTCGGTTAGAGCATAGAGGGAGTGCCCCTCCTTTACTCGGTTTTCTCAGTCGAGTAACGGTATACAGTCAAACACAACTTTAAGTAAAATAAAATGAAAGCACATAGTAACACATTCTCAAGTCAAACACATTTTAAGTTCAGTAAAATAAAGGTACATAGTCAAAACATTTTAAGTAACACTCACGATGTTGCGGTTTACAGCAGGTAAAATCAACACAAATTAAACATGGCAGTATGGTGCCACCCCTCCCTGCGCGATTCCCAAGTTTGGCCAAGGAGCATACAGCACCCTTTGGTGCCTGACCTGACGGCCTCTGCGTTTCACTCGGCAAGTGAGACACCATAAGTAAGGAATAATCGCGAGTTGGCAGATAACTAAAGTGTGGGAAGCGATTTGGATCCAGACTGGGACTTCTATATTTCTGAAAAAGTCCCACCAAGGTGGAATTGTGATCGCGAGAATCTGTTTCCCTATCTCAATTGTTTTCTGTTCTAGAGTGTAGAAGTGTTTTTGTGAGATAATTACAGCTTTTAGCAGAGCAGTAAGATGTTCGGGTAGAGGGGGAATTGCATAGCCAAAATGTACAACATAATCCTGCATGTTTGTAATGTGTTCCTTCACAGTAAGGTGGACAGTGGAGGGTTCAGGAATGGGGACAATCTGTTCCTGGGCCACTTGAACTGATGCCTCAAGTTTGAAGCAAAAACTGCTGTCACTTACCAGACACCAGAAGTGTCCATGTTGGTAGTGGGGTGCACTGGTGGTGACACAATATGTCCCACCCCCTATGTATGTTACCTGTGGAGGGACCTGGTCTTGTGCTGTTACCTCCATGGTGCAGTTAATAGACTGTGCACCAGCAGCTTTAAACCCACACTGTGATTTTGAATGGGCACTGAAGTACTGGGGACACAGTATTACGTGTGCACCCCGGCTCCGACACCCGGAGAGGTCAGTACCCGTTACAGCATGCCCCCACTTTATGACATAGGGTGGGACCGCTGTGAAACGAATGTGTGCACCTCCCTGAATAACTCCAATGTTCTCCACCCGGTATACCGGTGTGGGTCGGGCTGTCCCACCTATGACCGGCATCCTTAATACTATCCCCATAATAGTGTGGTTAGATTTTCCACAGTCTACTGGGACAGGGTAGGCTTCAGAGGCTAGGCGGAGCTGGCACGGGCTTAGTGAATTGCTGTACGGGTGGAGGGCTGCGAGGTGCTTGTTCCTGATCTAAGAGGGGACTACACCTTGTTTTAAATCTTCCAGGTTGTTGCGGCCCTCTCCCAACAACCATGCCCCATACAATACGCACACCTCGTTCTGTGCAGCCTGGTCAGAAGCGTTTCTATCCTCCCGTATGAGTGCATTCACTGTCTGTGCATGTTTTTCCAGCTCGGCCACTATTTCCTTTAAATGGACAGTCATAGCCTGGTCCTCGTGTAGTTCTGAACCTACTACTGTATTCTCTTGTTTCAGGATTTTCCTCAATTGGTTCTTTAAACCGTTTATCTGTGTTTGTAGTTGTATATCATCAAAGCTATTTATTACAGAGGATGCTGTATTGTAGGTAGTGAAAACGTCGTTTATGATTCCCCTCCTAGGTCTCCCCGAGCCCATGGTGTCCCTAGCGTTTAGGGTGTATAGATCTGCTTTGTCTACATTTCCAAAGCCTAACTCATAACATTTCTTGAACATGTCTCTAAGTAGGGCCTGGTATAGCAGCTCTGTTTCCTTCGGACACCATGCAGGCAGGTGTACCTCGGTAAGGTTTAAAATTACTGAAGCTATTGCATAATGTACCCCCTGGTATAACACCTTCTCGGTCGGTACCAATACTAATCTGTTCCCAGGTCCCTTGGTGGTGGTAGGACACCTTTCTATTACTGTGTGTATTGGCGGGTTGTGGGCAGGGGTTTCTTAATATGTGCTCTAAGTTCAGTGGCGTTAATTGGGAGTGGGGAGTGTGGGACCACGCACCCGTGTAGGCTAGAATCCCACCCCATCCCTTCCCCTTCACCTTGCCATTGCCTGGCGAAGGCGATCGATATGCCTGCGGGACAAATACTCTCTGATCCCCACATGCAAACATAAATTCCTTGTTCGGATTCCCACCATTTGTCCCGACACACTTTTACTCCTCTTCCCTGTGTCCCCGTGATGGTGCGCTACGTATCATTACTGAGTCTTTCCCAGTCCGATTCCTGGTCCCATGCATCCTTGCTGAGTTTTCTGAGCCACCACCATCTTCCCAGGAGAATATTCCCTTTGCAAGTCAAACATACACGCTTTCCCTCTGTAACACTGACTCGGGCAGCGTATCCGGGGACATGGAACTGATGCCTCCTCATAGGTAAAACCTTCCTGGCTGGAGTAGCGGATAGAGTTAGATCCCAGCCACCCTGGCCATCTTCCCTCGTGGGCGTAAACGGCGAGTTCTTCCACGTCTCGGGGGCCACCCCCAGTGGGTACGATCGGTGCTCTCCCTCCTGAACACCCGTAAATGAGGGATTCTTCCATGTCTCCTCGGTCACCGCTGCTCATCCCTATCAGGGCGAGTAGGAACAGGATCCTTTCCATACTGTTCTCCTTCCTGTGGGTACACAGAAAACCGATTGTCTAGCCCTGAGAAAGCTCTCTGGCTTGACAAAGGGGACCAATTTCCAATTTGGGCTCATAGTCTTTAATCGACTGGCTGTCTTATTCAGTTCCTTGTGGACTGATGTCTGCTTCTAACTTTATCTCAAAGTCATTTTACTCTTATCTTACCGGTGCTTCCTTAATAGCCATACCGATAGATTCTTCTTACTCCCGGGTATTACCCGGCCTGTGCCTCTTTTAATAGCTGCACAGGTAGATTCTTTCCTTACCCCAGTAACTAATAGATTATATACTTATCATTACACAGACGAACCTTACATAGTCTAACTTATTCCTTAAACATTCATAAATTCATATCGTATTATATATGTACATCTGCCACCCGTCTCCGGGTGGCCAGGTTAATTCCTGCCTTCTTTCTTTCTTTCTTCTTCTGCTGGGTGTCCATCGAGGTCGGTAATAGGTCCGTCTGCACCGCTGGACCCGGAGTGTCTTGATCGGAGGTGGGCCTGAGTCCCACACTATCGGGGGAACATCCCCTCTGGTGCTGCAGCACACCGCTCCTTTGGGGGTGGCTGCCTGGTTCGTTTCTTCCCCTGGGGGTTCTGTCTGGTTGAGGGCTATGGGCTGGGGACTCTCACTTGGTGGCTGTTCCACCGCTATCTCTTCTGGGGGCCCCTTGTTGCCCGAGGCGACCAGCTGGGTGTCCCTGCTCGTGGGCTGGTCTCTGACCTTAGGTGCCCTTTTGCGGATGGTCCCTTTCCAGGGGCTGAACCATTTAAATTGGAGCGCTGGTGACCACGGTGTCTTTGGCCGTGCTGTGCGGGGAGTCCTTCTTAAGGCTCTGGCTGCTGGAGGTGCATCCAATTCCCAAATGATTGGGGGGACAGCTACTCCAGTGACACAGTCCACCGCCCCTCTAGGTACAGTCTGTGGGTCTGCCACGTTCCACAGTGAACCCTTCCCTTTTGTGGGGGCTCTTCTGTCCCTCTGCCGTTTCTGTAAGCTAGGGTCAGTTGCCTAAGCACTCCTCGTTCGGTGGCTTGGGGGTCTCTTGGGTCGAACCAGGCCTCAGCCTTGGTTCTTATTCGGGTTAAACTGTTAGCTACTAGGCTTCGGAGCCAGTGTGATAATTCGTCTGGCCTTAAGTTATCCCTGTCTATGTCCCCACTACAGACGCTTTGGTACACAAGCCACAGTCGGTCTGCGAAAGTCTGTGGGGTTTCCCCTGTGAGCTGCACCGTTTTCTCCACTCTGGAGAAGGGACTTCCGTCATTGCAGCCCATAGCTTCTAAAATGTCTTTCTTGAAGGCAGCAAGTGTTTTCCGTCCTCTTTTGCTCTCCGTAGAGAGGGACTGGTACAGTTTGCTGTCTAGAGATAGGAGAAGCATCTTTGCCATTTCTGCATCATCGCACCCATTAATATCCCCTGCCTGTTCCACCTCTACAAAGTGAACCGAGGGGTCTCCCTTTGGAGTGAGCTTTCCCAGGTGGCTTATCATAGCCTTAAGCTGGTGGGGAGTGTGGGGGACCACATACTGACTGTCCAGGGGTCCTGGACCCCCGGCAAGGGTGGGCGGGCCAAACCTCTGTTGCCGGACCAGGCACATTGGCCCTGGTTCTGGCTCTCTCTGTTCTGGCACGCCTCCCTCCCCTCCCTGTGGGCATGCCGAGCTGAAACTTGGTGCCACAGGTGCTGGTGGTTCACTATCCCTGTCCGTCCCGCAACTCGTTCGCCCTTCCTGCTGCTTCTCCGGTGTAGTCACCGGTGCTACAGGTAGTGGCTGGGTAGTTTCCTTCTTCTCCTCCAGGTTTACCTGGGGCATACCCGGGCTTATTAAACATACCATGCCTTTTACCTTGGACAGAGCAAGGGTTAAACTCTTAATTTGTTGCTGGCAGGGACTGTGGTCTCCCGATTCAAACCCATTAGTGCTCGCTACTTTATACGCTGCTTGGACATCTTTTAAACTTTCCTGGAGCTCTTTTACTTGTAGGGTGAGGCGAGTGCTTTCCTCCCTCAGTGACTTTTCATTACTTTTAGCCTCGGTAACCTGACATTGAAAATAGTCCTGACTGTTTTTAAACCTTCCCATTATTTGGGTCCTTTCCTGTTTTAGCTGACCAAGTTCTCCCGATAACCTTTCTTCTGACATAACCCTTTCCTGGTAGTTCTCTGCGCATTCCCATAACTCTGCCTGTAGTGTCTCATTGGTTTTAGCTAGGAGTTGGACCTGTCGCTGTAGACTATGCTTACAATCCTTTTGACAGTTAACAGTAGATCGTGGTTTCGGGGTTTGCTGGATGTGGTAGGGTCTGCTTGCCGTACTCCGAATGTTGGAGAAGACTTTCTGCTGCACAATCTTCAGTTGGGTTGAGTCCACTGATGCGGTAAGGCACATTTTGGATCTGTGGGGTAAGTACCCATTTTCTTTGGTTAGAAATAGGTTTCTACAGTCGTTTAGGAAATGTTTTACCCGTTGATAGGTCAGGATGAGATTGTAGAGTGGAAACTTTTCGATTCTTCGTTTTTTTCCCGTTGGAGTTTTGTTTCGAGTTTAGTCGATCGCGGTGGTTTTCCGTTGATACCACGTTGGTTGTGGTCGGTTGCGATGGTGATGTTCTTCCTTCCTTCAGGACTTCAGGACTTCGAGGCTAGAGAAGTTAGTTTACAACTGTCGCATTGTTTTCTCTCTCGTCTTGATGACATCAGTTTGGTCTCGGTTGTATGGCAAAGTGTGTCATTCCCTCTGTTGAAACAGGGGGCTAGTTATACAGTTTAAATGCTTCTAATCTTGGCACCAAATCAGTTCAGAATTCTTTGTTTAAATTTGGCAGGCTTGACTCTTTGTAATATTTTGGTGGGCTCGTTAAAAGTTGATATGTTTCGGGTGGGTTGATGTTCGAAAACTGTTTCCTGATGGAAACATTAGTTTGGTAATTGCAATGTCCTTTTGTGCTTAGTTTTTCACATACAGGCTGGCTTGGGCCTCTTTGTGATGTATATGCTAAATGGTTTTCCAGTTTCAAGTTGATGGTTAGCTACCTCTGGGTCATTTTGTAATGTTAATGTCTCTTGAGGAGAAGGATTCTCGAATACCCATTTCTCCAGACAGGCTACTTTAGTCCTCACACGCAGGTAGTCTCACTAATCAGGTTGTCTCCTGTCAGTCCTTTTAGGCTGCCCACAACCTTGAATTTGTCTTGTAAAAGTTCAAAATTCTATTAAAGTTCGTAGTTTCTTCCAAAAGCAGTTTAGCGTTTCAAGCTTTTTGATAGATAGTCCCAAATTAAATTTCCTTTCAAATGAGGTGGCGGGGTGGGGGGGTGTGTGGGGGTTCTTGTGAATTTTGCACCCTTTCACTACATTGTGAGACCAAACGCACATTGGGTGTCTGCAAGTGTGATCCTGAGCTTCCGCTCACTTGCCATTTTAATTCTCCTCCCACTCTGCCCTCTCGGCCCTCCGCCTCCTACACTGTTCCAATGAAGCTCGAGGAACAGCATTTCATCCTGCGATTAGACACTTTACAGCCTTCGGGACTCAACATCGAGTTCAACAATTTCAGGTCAGAGCCACTGCACCCATTTTATTGCACTGGTAATGAAATAAAAACAGAAATTGCTGGAAATACTCAGCAGGTCAGGCAGCATCTGTGGAGAGAGAATCAGAGTTAATGTTTCAGGTCGATGACTTTTCATCAGAACTGGAAAAAGTTACAGATGTCACAGGTTTTAAGCAAGTGCAGGAGCAGGGAACTTGCCCCTATCGCAGACCCTACCCACCCAGTGAATCCCCTCCCACAGCCCATGTACATTCTCCCCTATCACAGACCCTACCCACCCAGTGAATCCCCTCCCACAGCCCATGTATACACTCCCCTATCACAGACCCTACCCACCCATTGAATCCCCTCCCACAGCCCATGTATACACTCCCCTATCACAGACCCTACCCACCCAGTGAACCCCCTCCCACAGCCCATGTACACTCTCCCCTATCACAGACCCTACCCACCCATTGAATCCCCTCCCACAGCCCATGTACACTCTCCCCTATCACAGACCCTACCCACCCAGTGAATCCCCTCCCACAGCCCATGTATACACTCCCCTATCACAGACCCTACCCACCCATTGAATCCCCTCCCACAGCCCATGTATACACTCCCCTATCACAGACCCTACCCACCCATTGAATCCCCTCCCACAGCCCATGTACACTCTCCCCTATCACAGACCCTACCCACCCATTGAATCCCCTCCCACAGCCCATGTACACTCTCCCCTATCACAGACCCTACCCACCCAGTGAATCCCCTCCCACAGCCCATGTATACACTCCCCTATCACAGACCCTACCCACCCAGTGAATCCCCTCCCACAGCCCATGTATACACTCCCCTATCACAGACCCTACCCACCCATTGTATCCCCTCCCACAGCCCATGTATACACTCCCCTATCACAGACCCTACCCACCCATTGAATCCCCTCCCACAGCCCATGTATACACTCCCCTATCACAGACCCTACCCACCCATTGAATCTACTCCCACAGCCCATGTACACTCTCCCCTATCACAGACCCTACCCACCCAGTGAATCCCCTCCCACAGCCCATGTATACACTCCCCTATCACAGACCCGACCCACCCAGTGAATCCCCTCCCACAGCCCATGTATACACTCCCCTATCACAGACCCTACCCACCCAGTGAATCCCCTCCCACAGCCCATGTATACACTCCCCTATCACAGACCCTACCCACCCATTGAATCCCCTCCCACAGCCCATGTATACACTCCCCTATCACAGACCCTACCCACCCATTGAATCCCCTCCCACAGCCCATGTATACACTCCCCTATCACAGACCCTACCCACCCATTGAATCCCCTCCCACAGCCCATGTATACACTCCCCTATCACAGACCCTACCCACCCATTGAATCTACTCCCACAGCCCATGTACACTCTCCCCTATCACAGACCCTACCCACCCATTGAAGCCCCTCCCACAGCCTATGTATACACTCCCCTATCACAGACCCTACCCACCCAGTGAATCCCCTCCCACAGCCTATGTACACACTCCCCTATCACAGACCCTACCCACCCAGTGAATCCCCTCCCACAGCCCATGTACACTCTCCCCTATCACAGACCCTACCCACCCAGTGAATCCCCTCCCACAGCCCATGTATACACTCCCCTATCACAGACCCTACCCACCCATTGAATCCCCTCCCACAGCCCATGTATACACTCCCCTATCACAGACCCTACCCACCCAGTGAACCCCCTCCCACAGCCCATGTACACTCTCCCCTATCACAGACCCTACCCACCCATTGAATCCCCTCCCACAGCCCATGTACACTCTCCCCTATCACAGACCCTACCCACCCATTGAATCCCCTCCCACAGCCTATGTACACACTCCCCTATCACAGACCCTACCCACCCAGTGAATCCCCTCCCACAGTCCATGTACACTCTCCCCTATCACAAACCCTACCCACCCAGTGAATCCCCTCCCACAGTCCATGTACACTCTCCCCTATCACAGACCCTACCCACCCAGTGAATCCCCTCCCACAGCCCATGTACACTCTCCCCTATCACAGACCCTACCCACCCAGTGAATCCCCTCCCACAGTCCATGTACACACTCCCCTATCACAGACCCTACCCACCCAGTGAATCCCCTCCCACAGCCCATGTACACTCTCCCCTATCACAGACCCGACCCACCCAGTGAATCCCCTCCCACAGCCTATGTACACACTCCCCTATCACAGACCCTACCCACCCAGTGAATCCCCTCCCACAGCCCATGTACACACTCCCCTATCACAGACCCTACCCACCCAGTGAATCCCCTCCCACAGCCCATGTACACTCTCCCCTATCACAGACCCGACCCACCCAGTGAATCCCCTCCCACAGCCTATGTACACACTCCCCTATCACAGACCCTACCCACCCAGTGAATCCCCTCCCACAGCCCATGTACACACTCCCCTATCACAGACCCTACCCACCCATTGAATCCCCTCCCACAGTCCATGTACACACTCCCCTATCACAGGCTCTACGGGTTCGAAATGGCTCCTCTCCTTAAGGCCTATTATCCTCGCAAATTGTCAGCCTCGCTGCAGAGTGGAGTGGCTGCCGACTTTTGATGGAATGGCCGCTGCTAGCCCAATTGCCCTCCCGAGGTTTCCCGGTAGTGCCCCAATCGCTCCCCCCCCCCCCCCCCGCCCACCTTATCGCTCCACTGCTGCCGATCCATGTAAAGTGTGTCATCACCGTGTGCACTGCCGAGCTACCTCCTGACGGCGACAATCCCCTCGGAAAATCTTCGGCTCGTCCGGCGGTGCCAAAACCTGTTTTTTTCCCGGTGGTCCAGTGAGGCTGTGGCCTTCTGCAGCGGTGGTGTGGCTTCCCTTAAAGGGAGGGCGCACTGCCGCTGCCGCCATCTTTTTTTTTGTTGGCCAACTGCCATATCGGCCTGACTATTATGCTCCCAGGTTCGGCCAGGCCGCCAACAGGCAGCTGGGCACCCCATGCCCTCTTAGGTGACAGGCTGCTGGCCCGGCCGAAACCCTCCCTAGTGGCCCAGGGCGCAGAAGTTTTAAAATCGCGGAGACTCTCCCCTTTAAATGAAGTGGAGAGCCATGGTGACGCGGCGCCGTGATGACATCATTGCGGCAGCCACTCCGTACCGCCCCCAGCTTCCGCCCTAAAGTGTATTCCCCAGCCCGTATCCGCCCCTCAAGTGTTGTCTCCGCCCCCTTTAGGAGCGACTTCCAGATCCAAGGACAAAAACAACAAAGAGCCGAATGTCGCTGAAGAACCACAGCTGCGGTAAAAGCCACAGAAACGGGGTGGGAGCGTTCGTTTCAGGCGGGGGGCAATTTCTACCCCTATCTTTTTATTTAATATATTAAGGAAAAGTACTGCAAAATATCTCACTGACGTTAAATATAATTGAGCAGAACTGTACAATATTCACCTACATTCACGTTTTCATTGTTCAACCTCAGCCCGTTGCTTTTCATAGATGACATTTCAATGATTGTAGTAACACAGATTTAAGCAGAAGTGTTATTGCATCAGCCGAGTGTTACAAACACCGCGCAATATTCAGCTCCCTTACAGTCAGTGGAATTCAGTATCAGGCGGGGCGTTTCCTGTCCGGCCGATTTGTTATTGCCTGTTTTGTACTGTCCCCCCAAGGCAGATTTCTGCTCCCGTGTCTTTATATAGAGCCTTTCACAAACAGCTTCACAGCCAATGACGTACCTTTGATGTGTAATCACTGTGTTACGGAGGCCAAAGTGCAGCCATTTTGTGCACAGCAAGGTTCCACAACAGCAATAAGATCAATAGCTAGTTCATCTGATTTTGGTGATGTTGGTTGAGGGATAAATATTGGCCAAGACACCGGGGAAAACTTCTGCTTTTCTTGGAAATAGTGCCATCATCATCGTAGGCGGTCCCTCGTATTGAGTGCCACATCCACCTGAGAAGACAGACAGGGTCCTCGGTTTAACGTCTCATCCGAAAGACGGCACCTCCGACAGTGCAGCGTTCCCTCAGCACTGCACTGGTGTGTCAATTCCTTGGAGTGGGGTTTGAACCTACAACCTTCTGACTCCAGTGTCAGCTGTGGCTCAGTGGGTAGCACACTCGCCTCTGAATCAGAAGGTTGTCGGTCCCACTCCAGGGACTTGAGTACATAAATCTAGGCTGACACTCCAGTGTAGTGCTGAGGGAGTGCTGCACTGTCTGTCTTTCGGATGAGACGTGTAATGTACAAGACATTAAACCAAGGCCCCGTCTGCTCGCTCAGGACCATTACCAGGTCCCTGGGTTTCCCCGACTGTTTTCAGCCTTCCAGGAACATCGCCAGTAACAGTTACATTCTGACCATTGTGAATGTGTCCCTCAGTGATACTGCTGCCTACAGCTGCAGTGTGTGGAGCTACATCTATGGAGCAGGGACCCAGCTCAATGTAACCATTACAATCTCCTTACAAAGGGAGCGTAGAAATCTTTTCTCTGGTGGGGGAGTTTATTGGCCCCCTCCCCGACTGACAATGGACAACCGTTTCCAGCAGTGAGGGGCTGGCGGGCAGTGGCACTGACTCCCACTTACCCCGAGGAGATGGAATGCTCTCCCACTAACCCCAGCTCTGCCATGGTCAGTGTTGGAGGGCACCAGTGAGTGCAATCCCACCATAACTGTCGAGATCGCGGCCCATGCAATTTCAGGGCCGAGCTTTTAGCTTTCTCTCTGCTTTTAGTGAGAGAATATCAAGGGTAGATTTTCGAGTTGCCACCTGGGATTAAATCGGCGTCGCAGACCACAGCCGATTACAGAAACCGCCTGAATTACATTTTCAGTGAAATTAATCTAAATTAAAATTTAACATTTTCTGTGACAGGCAACTATCTTCAACGTCAATTGTACGCCCAGCCGGTATGTTGAAAATCTACCCCAAGTGTTTCTATTGCTCTGTATAAACACCACATCCCTCAGTAACCACGATCCATAGAATCCTAGAAATTTACAGCACAGAAGGAGGCCATTCGACCCATCGTGTCTGTGTCTATTCTTCCTTAGTGCCTGAGAGCAATGTGATACCCAGGGGGAGCTGTCTGTCTCAGTTGTGCTTATATTAAACCTGGTTTTAATGTTATACCGAGGGAGAGTTGCCTGTCTCGGTTGTGCTTATATTAAACCTGGTTTTAATGTTATACCGAGGGAGAGTTGTCTGTCTCGGTTGTGCTTATATTAAACCTGGTTTTAATGTTATACCGAGAGAGAGCTGTCTGTCTCGGTTGTGCTTATATTAAACCTGGTTTTAATGTTATACCGAGGGAAAGCTGTCTGTCCCGGTTGTGCTTATATTAAACCTGGTTTTAATGTTATACCGAGGGAGAGCTGTCTGTCTCGGTTGTGCTTATATTAAACCTGGTTTTAATGTTATACCGAGGGAGAGCTGTCTGTCTCGGTTGTGCTTATATTAAACCTGGTTTTAATGTTATACCCAGGGGGAGTTGCCTGTCTCGGTTGTACTTATATTAAACCTGGTTTTAATGTTATACCGAGGGAGAGCTGTCTGTCTCGGTTGTGCTTATATTAAACCTGGTTTTAATGTTATACCGAGGGAGAGCTGTCTGTCTCGGTTGTGCTTATATTAAACCTGGTTTTAATGTTATACCGAGGGAGAGCTGTCTGTCTCGGTTGTGCTTATAATAAACCTGGTTTTAATGTTATACCGAGGGAGAGTTGTCTGTCTCGGTTGTGCTTATATTAAACCTGGTTTTAATGTTATACCGAGAGAGAGCTGTCTGTCTCGGTTGTGCTTATATTAAACCTGGTTTTAATGTTATACCGAGGGAGAGCTGTCTGTCTCGGTTGTGCTTATAATAAACCTGGTTTTAATGTTATACCGAGGGAGAGTTGTCTGTCTCGGTTGTGCTTATATTAAACCTGGTTTTCTGAAGGACAGGAATCCGAGTCTTTACTCGATTCACCTTACTGCTGTTGAACTATATGTCACTTTTTGATATTTTACAGAGTTATCTGAAAAGTCATCTCTGAATATCATCATCAGCATTGCAGTCTGTGCCCTGGTATTGGCCGCCTTACTCTGCATCTTCATAGCCGCAGTATTCTACGTGAAAAAATGGGCATGTTTTCAAAGCAGACTAAAAGCGGAAGGGTAAATACAGTTTCATTTCCTGTCTCATTTCAATCTGATATTGATTGGTGCAGGGGATGGAAGCAGCCCAAGAATGGGGGCAGACTAGCTGGGGACTGAGGGTTTTCTCTTGCTGTACAGGTCAATAAATACAAATATAAACAGCATTAAATCACCCAGTTATAAAATACACTGCAACTTCTCAGGTAATTAAAGGAGTTTTGTGTTTTACACCCTCTCTCTTTCAGTGTTTCTCTCCTTCTCCTCTGCCTCTCTCTGTCCATCTGTATCGCCCGCTCTCTCTCTCTCTCTCTCTCTCTCTCGCTGCCACACACTCTCATTGTCCCACCTGTTTTCTCCATGTGACTGTATCTCAACCTTTCCCTCCCTTTCTCTTATTGTCCTTCTGTATCTCTCTCTCCCGTGCTCTTGTTGTTGTGTTTTCTCTCTCTGCCCTTCCCTCCTTCTGCACCTTTGAAATTTTACGGCTGGAATTTTCCAGGTGGGGGCGCTGCTTCAGGCTGTGCGCTCAGCCGGGGGTCCATGTGCTCACGGCCTTGTCTCTTCCATATAACTGCCAATGTAAAGCGTCTATCTGTCTGTAACTCATCTACTCCTTTTATCACTTTGAACATCTCGATCAAATCCTCCCTCAATCTTCCTGTTTGAAGAAAATTCCGTCCCAGTCGCTCGAGCCTATCCTTGTAACACAGACCCCCTCATCCCTGGTAACTCTGGGAATATCTCATGCCATACTTCCCAGTCAGTTGTGTTATGTCTTGAATAAAGAATCTGAACAGATACTGTAAGCTTAAAGTAATGTGTGACCGTAGTCCTTTATTACAGGTCTCAGAGTGCCCCTCCAGCCTGTGAGACCTCCTTATGTACCAGTGCTCCCAAGTGATTGTGGGATCTCTTGGGACTCCAGGGAATGAGCCCACTGGTGGTTAAACATGGTATTTACAGGTTTACATGTATATCAACACTCTTCCCATCGCCCACCGCCCCCCAAAGTCAATAGTGTAACCATTTACAATGTGAGTCAATCTGGGGCCTTCCTTTCCCTGGTTGATCGTCTCGGTGCAAATGCTGGTTTTGGTGAGTCATTTGTTGGGCCCTCGCTGGGCTGCTGTGCAGCTGGCCTTGCAGGGCTGCTGGAGGTGGTGAGTCCTGCTGGGCTGCTGCGGGTGATGGGTTCTGCTTCGTGGTCAACCGCTGGGTCGGTTGCCACTTGTGTGTGTGTGTGTTGGGGAGTCGAAAAAGGTGGAGTCTATTGTTGGTTGTTCTGGATAGTCCATGAATCTGAGTTTGGTTTGGTCCAAGTGTTTTCTGCAGGTGAGTCCATTTGAAAGTTTGACCACAAACACCCTACTCCCCTCTTTGGCCATGACAGTGCCGGGAAGCCACTTGGGACCATGTCCATAGTTCAACACAAATAAAGAATCATTAATCTCGATTTCGTGTGACACATTTGCACGATCATGATATGCATTCTGTTGAAGCCACCTGCTCTCTACCTGTTCGTGTAGAGCAGGGTGGACTAATAAGAGCCTTGTCTTAAGTGCCCTTTTCATGAGCAGTTCAGCGGGGAGAACCCCAGTGAGCGAATGGGGTCTTGTGCGGTAACTAAGCAAGACTCAGGATAGGTGAGTCTACTGTGAGTCTTCAGTTAGTCTCTTTAAGCTCTGCTTGATTGCTTGCACTGCTCGATCTGCCTGACCATTGGAAGCTGGTTTAAACGGGGCAGATGTGACATGTTTGATCCCATTGTGGGTCATGAACTCTTTGAACTCGGCACTGGTGAAGCACGGCCCATTGTCACTTCAAAGGACATCAGTCAGGCCGTACATGGCAAGCATGGCTCACAGGCTTTCAATGGTGGCAGTGGACGTGCTTGCTGACATTATCTCACATTCAATCCATTTGGAGTACGCATCTAATACCACAAGGAACATTTTTCCCAAGAATGGGCCTGCATAGTCGACATGGACCCTGGACCAGGGTTTGGAGGGTCAGGACCATAAACTTAGTGGCGCCTCCCTGGGTGCATTGCTTAACTGTGAACATGTATTACATTTGTGCACGCAGGACTCTTATGTCTGCATCGATACCAGGCCACCACATGTGGGATCTGGCTATCGCTTTCATCATTACGATGCCTGGGTGGGTGCTGTGGAGATCACTGATGAAAGTGTCCCTGCCCTTTTTTGGCACCACTACCCGATTACCCCACAAGAGGCAGTCTCCCTGTGTCGACATTTCATCTCTGCGCCGCTGGTACGGCTTTATTTCTTCCTGCATCTCTAGTGGGACATAGACCAACTCCCATGAAGCACACAATGTTTTTACAAAGGACAGTAAGGAGTCCTGGCTCGTCGAGATTCTAACCTGTCGGGTGATAACAGGTGATTACTCACTCTCGAATGCTTCCATTACCATAACTAAATCTGCGGGCTGTGCCATCTCCACTTCTGTGTTGGGCAATGGCAGCCTATTGAGAGCATCGCTACAGTTTCCTGTGCCTGGCCTTTGGCGGATTGCATAGTTGTATGCGGACAACTCTCTGGATGCGTATTTATCCCCTTACTTTCAGAAAAGAGGGATATAAGTGGCTTATGGTCGGTTTCCAATTCAAATTTGAGCCCAAGCAGATATTGATGCATTTTCTTTACCCCATAAACACATGCTAACGCTTCTTTTTCAATCATGCTGTAGGCCCTCTCAGCATTAGACAGACTTCTGGATGCATAAGCAACCGGTTGCAGTTTCCCAAATTCATTAGCTTGTTGCAATACACACCCGACGCCGTATGACGACGCATCATATGCAAGTACCAAACACTTTCATGCATCATACAACACAAGCAATCTGTTAGAGCATAACAGTTTCCTAGCTTTCTCAAAGGCATTTCTTGGCTTTTACCACATACCCATTCATCTCCTTTACGCAGTAAAGAGTGCAGGGGTTCTAACAATGTGCTAAGACCCGGTAAGAAGTTACCAAATTAGTTCATGAGTCCTAGAAACTACTGCAGCTCCGTCACGTTCTGTGGTCTTGGTGTGTTCTTGATTGTCTCCGTCTTCGAATCGGTGGGCCTGATGCCATCCGCCGCGATTCTTCTCCCCAGGAACTTCACTTCAGGCGCCAGGAAAACTCACTTTGAGCGTTTTAGCCTGAGCCCCACACAATTAAGCCGACTAAGAACCTCCTCCAGGTTCTGCAGGTGCACGATGGTGTCCCGACCTGTAACCAAGATGTCGTCCTGGAAGACAACAGTGCGCGGGACCGACTTCAGCAAGCTTTCCATGTTCCTCTGGAATATCGCCGGGGCTGAACGAATCCCAAACGGGCATCTGTTGTAAATGAAGAGACCTTTGTGCGTGTTGATGCAGGTGAGGCCCTTCGATGATTCCTCCAGCTCCTGCGTCATGTAGGCCAAGGTCAAGTCCAGCTTTGTGAACGTTTTTCCTCCCACCAGCGTCGCAAACAGGTCGTCTGCCTTTGGTAGTGGGTATTGATCCTGCAGTGAGAAACAATTGATAGTTAGTTTGTAATCACCAATGTTGGGGAAGTCCAGAACCAGGGGTCACAGTCTAAGGTTAAGGGGTAAGCCATTTAGGACCGAGATGAGAAGAAACTTCTTCACCCAGAGAGTAGTGAACCTGTGGAATTCTCTACCACAGAAAGTTGTTGAGGCCAATTCACTAAATGTATTCAAAAAGGAGTTAGATGAAGTCCTTACTACTAGGGGGATCAAGGGATATGGCGAGAAAGCAGGAATGGGGTACTGAAGTTGCATGTTCAGCCATGAACTCATTGAATGGCAGTGCAGGCTCGAAGGATCGAATGGCCTACTCCTGCACCTATTTTCTATGTTTCTATGTTTCTATGATTCTGACGGTGCCGTCTTTCTTGAGGACTGGAACAATCTGACTGGCCCAGTCATAACGGAATGTCACCTGGGCCAGGAAATAGTGCGGGGAATCCTGTTAGACCGCTCTAACGCATGTGTAGAAAATGTGCAGGAGCCCATTTTACATCTTGTAATCTGTGGAAATGAATGCTAATGGTGGCTAGCAGGATTCCCCAGTTTTCCCAGGAGCAATGTCCATTGTGCTCTGCTCACCCACATAAAGTGAGCCAGTGCTTTCAGCAGGTCGGTACGCAAAGGGCTTCTGGCTTTTCCACAGCAGCGTTTTTGATGATGGACGTGGGATTTGAGAGCTGCGGCAGTTTTGTTTTATTAGTTGTGATGCACTGCATTGGAATTATTCCACATCACAGGATTCGCCAAAGTCCAAGGCATTGTTGTTGGTATCCGTGCCCACCTTGGACCCTACACATTACACCACGGTCTTCCTGAACTCCGGGGGCTTCGAACCCCCTCAATGTGCAGTTCAGTGACCAGCGGTGAATGTTCTAATCCCTCCATTTTAAGACCATCCACTGTGCCTTAACTCTTTCAAGGAGAAGGCAGACTGGGATCATGGTTCCTGAGAGACAAAGGCTATCCTCTGAGCCCTGGTTCCTGACATCATTGTGACAAGCGGGATCAAAGACACAACATGATGCACGCAGTCACCGGGATCATTAATCTCCAAGATGCAACAATGCATTTCTAGTCCTGACCCCATCTCCAAAATACACTGGCCCAATACACCCTTACCAACATAGACCTCTGCACTAACTCAACTACCATAGCTGCCCAGCCTATTGCCTGCTAATACCTAATTCTGCACTGTCAGACGGAAACTGTCTGGTCACAGGTTGGGCCTCTACTCATTGGCATTCAGAAGAATGAGAGGTGATCTTTTCGAAACGTATAAGATTATGAGGGAGCTTGACAAGGTGGATGCAGAGAGGATGTTTCCACTGATAGGGGAGACTAGAACTAGGGGGCATAATCTCAGAATAAGGGACACCCCATTTAAAACTGAGATGAGGAGGAATTTCTTCTCTCAGAGGGTTGTAAATCTGTGAAATTCACTGCCTCAGAGAGCTGTGGAAGCTGGGACATTGAATAAATTTAAGACAGAGATACACAGTTTCTTAACCGATAAGGGATTAAGGGGTTATGGGGAGCGGGCAGGGAAGTGGACATGAGTCCATGATCGGATCAGCCATGATCTTATTAAATGGCGGAATAGACTCGAGGGGCCATATGGCCTACTCCTGCTCCTATTTCTTATGTTCATTGTTTTCGGTCCCCGCCACAAACTCCGTTCCCTAGCCACTGACTCCATCCCTCTCTCCAACTTCTGCCTGAGGTTGGACCAGACTGTTCGCAAACTTGGTATTATATTTGACCCTAAAATGAGCTTTTGACCACATATCCTCAACATACGACCGCCTATTTCCACCTCCGTAACATCACCTGTCTCTGCCCTTGCCTCAGCTCAACCGCTGCTGAAACCCTCATCCATGTCTTTGTTACCTCAAGACTTGACTATTCCAACGCACTCCGAGCTGGCCTCCCATATTATATCCTACGTAAACTAGAAGTAATCCAAAACTTGGCTGCCCGTGTTCTAACTTGCACCAAGTCCTGCTCACTCATCACCCCTGTGCTCGCTGACCGACATTGGCTTCCAGTTAAGCAACGCCTCGATTTCAAAATTCTCATCCTTATTTTCAAATCACTCCATGGCCTTGCCCCTCCCTATCTCTGTAATCTCCTCCAGCCCCACAACCCCCCCGAGATATCTGCGCTCCTCTAATTCTGCCCTCTTGAGCATCCCTGATTATAATCGCTCCACCATTGGTGGCCGTGCCTTCTGTTGCCTGGCCCCAAGCTCTGGAACTCCCTGCCTAAACCTCTCCACCTCTCTACCTCTCTTCCCTCCTTCAAAACGCTCCTTAAAACCGAAGTCTTTGAACAAGCTTTTGGTTACCTGCGCTAATTTCTACTTATATGGTTCAATGTCAAATTCTTTATCTCAAATAATACTCCTGTGAAGCACCTTGGGACATTCACTACGTTAAAGGCGCTATATAAATACAAGTTGTTGTTGTTATGTATAGGAGACAAACATAACCCACTTCAATCAGGAGGAGTCGATCGAACATCAACCAAACGGTCATGACTTGTGCAGAATTTCATTTTAAGAGAGAGACGTTCTTTGAAACTTCTGTGCTCTTTCCTGCTCATAGCATGCCAGTGTGAAGTTGTTGTACAGAAACATTCACTGATATTTATGCTCACAGCAGTGCCAGTGTGAAGTTGTTGTACAGAAACATTCACTGATATTTATGCTCACAGCAGTGCCAGTGTGAAGTTGTACAGAGACATTCACTGATATTTATGCTCACAGCAGTGCCAGTGTGAAGTTGTACAGAAACATTCACTGATATTTATGCTCACAGCAGTGCCAGTGTGAAGTTGTACAGAAACATTCACTGATATTTATGCTCACAGCAGTGCCAGTGTGAAGTTGTTATACAGAAACATTCACTGATATTTATGCGCACAGCAGTGCCAGTGTGAAGTTGTTGTACAGAAACATTCACTGATATTTATGCTCACAGCAGTGCCAGTGTGAAGTTGTTGTACAGAAACATTCACTGATATTTATGCTCACAGCAGTGCCAGTGTGAAGTTGTACAGAAACATTCACTGATATTTATGCTCACAGCAGTGCCAGTGTGAAGTTGTTGTACAGAAACATTCACTGATATTTATGCTCACAGCAGTGCCAGTGTGAAGTTGTACAGAAACATTCACTGATATTTATGCTCACAGTAGTGCCAGTGTGAAGTTGTACAGAGACATTCACTGATATTTATGCTCACAGCAGTGCCAGTGTGAAGTTGTTGTACAGAAACATTCACTGATATTTATGCTCACAGCAGTGCCAGTGTGAAGTTGTTGTACAGAAACATTCACTGATATTTATGCTCACAGCAGTGCCAGTGTGAAGTTGTACAGAAACATTCACTGATATTTATGCTCACAGTAGTGCCAGTGTGAAGTTGTACAGAGACATTCATTGATATTTATGCTCACAGCAGTGCCAGTGTGAAGTTGTTGTACAGAAACATTCACTGATATTTATGCTCACAGCAGTGCCAGTGTGAAGTTGTTGTACAGAAACATTCACTGATATTTATGCTCACAGCAGTGCCAGTGTGAAGTTGTTGTACAGAAACATTCACTGATATTTATGCTCACAGCAGTGCCAGTGTAAAGTTGTACAGAAACATTCACTGATATTTATGCTCACAGCAGTGCCAGTGTGAAGTTGTTGTGCAGAAACATTCACTGATATTTATGCTGTAAATGAATCATTGACTTTCTGTTTCTGCACCATCTCCCTAGGCCCCCCGCTGGAGAGCTTAACCCGGTGTATGCAACAGTCAGTGGTAAGAAACCCAATTCATTACTCATTCCGTTGATTAGTCCGAATAATGTTTATTGTTTTGTGATGTTTCTAAAAATCAATCGGATGAATCTTCTACTTATTGTTATCTCTGAAAAATGGAACACTTTCCCATTTCAAGCACTCAATAGCTGCATCAAGCTGGCTAAGATATAGGAGAGTCAGCTGTGGAGTAAAGCTCCCTCTGCCGGGCATCACTAATGTGCCTCACCCTCAGACTTGGAACAGAGCTCACCACTGGAACAATTTCTACTTCAATTCTTGCCACCTCTCTCAGCAATGTTGATGTTTAGTGTCCAGTGAGGGATGTGTTGTCCTGAGGTCTGTAAGAGCCACGTGGAGACGGACACACAGACACAATCTCCATCCCTCCAGCCACGGCCGATTTCAAACCCACTCCCACTGGTGAGCAGACAGAGTTCAGTTACCCCCATTGGAACGTTAACCTTGGAGTTGATGCTGTGTAGATGTGTTGCAGCTCACTGCTCCCAGGTGAAGCAACGGACACAGGGTCAAGCTCTTTCATATGTGAACATTTAATGCTGCATTTATACCACACAAACCAGACTCATGATGTAGTATACGTGGGGAGTGACGCAGTGTGTGTGGGGAGTGACGCAGTGTGTGTGGGGAGTGACGCAGTGTGTGTGGGGAGTGACGCAGTGTGTGTGGGGAGTGACGCAGTGTGTGTGGGGAGCGACGCAGTGTGTGTGGGGAGCGACGCAGTGTGTGCGGGAAGCGACGCAGTGTGTGTGGGGAGCGACGCAGTGTGTGTGGGGAGCGACGCAGTGTGTGTGGGGAGCGACGCAGTGTGTGTGGGGAGCGACGCAGTGTGTGTGGGGAGCGACGCAGTGTGTGTGGGGAGCGACGCAGTGTGTGTGGGGAGCGACGCAGTGTGTGCGGGAAGCGACGCAGTGTGTGCGGGAAGCGACGCAGTGTGTGTGGGGAGCGACGCAGTGTGTGTGGGGAGCGACGCAGTGTGTGTGGGGAGCGACGCAGTGTGTGTGGGGAGCGACGCAGTGTGTGTGGGGAGCGACGCAGTGTGTGTGGGGAGCGACGCAGTGTGTGCGGGAAGCGACGCAGTGTGTGTGGGGAGCGACGCAGTGTGTGTGGGGAGCGACACAGTGTGTGCGGGGAGCGACGCAGTGTGTGGGGAGCGACGCAGTGTGTGTGGGGAGCGACGCAGTGTGTGTGGGGAGCGACGCAGTGTGTGTGGGGAGCGACGCAGTGTGTGTGGGGAGCGACACAGTGTGTGCGGGGAGCGACGCAGTGTGTGGGGAGCGACGCAGTGTGTGTGGGGAGCGACGCAGTGTGTGTGGGGAGCGACGCAGTGTGTGTGGGGAGCGACGCAGTGTGTGTGTGGGGAGCGACGCAGTGCGCGTGGGGAGTGACACAGTGTGTGGGGAGCGACGCAGTGTGCGTGGGGAGTGACACAGTGTGTGTTTGTGTGTGTGTGGGGAGTGACGCAGTGTAGGATAGGCAAGCAGAGTTATGGATGAGCTAAAGTTTATGTTGGACGGAGGATGTGAGGCCAACCAGGAGAGCACTGCAATAGTCGAGTCTTGAAGTGATAAAGTCAGGGTGAGAGTGTCCGCAGCAGGTGGCCAAAGATGGCCGATGGTTTTTTAATCGTTCAAAAGCATTTATTGCCCTTGGGAAGGTGCAGCCCGTGAGGTGATGCTACTCCCACAGTGAGTATATTTTTTGGTCGCAGTTTGTTACAACTGTGTGTCTTGCTCGGTCATGTCAGAGGGCAGTTAGAACTCAACCACATTGCTGTGGTCTGGAGTCACATATAGACCAGATTTCATTCCCTAAAGGACATTGGGGAACCAGAATCTGGTAGTTTCATGGTCACCATTACTGATACTAGATTTTTATTGCAGATTTATTTAATTAGAACCATAGAATAGAATCCTAGAATGGTTACAGCACAGAGGGAGGCCATTCGGCCCGTCGAGCCCGTGCTGGCTCTCTGTAAGAGCACTTCAGTGAGTCCCTCTCTCCCGCCCTCTCCCCGTAGCTCTGTAAACCTGTTCCCTTCGGGGACTGACCTATTCCCTTCTGAAAGCTACGATTGAATCTGCCTCCACCAAGCTTTCAGGCACTGCATTCCAGATCATAACCACTCGCTGCGTCAAAAGGTTTTACCTCATTGGTTCTTCTGACAATCACCTTAAATCTGTGACCTCTGGTTCCCGACCCTTCCACCAATGGGAACAGTTTCTCTCTATCTACTCTGTCTGGACCCCTCATGATTTTGATCACCTCTCTCAGATCTCCTCTCAATCCTCTCTGCTCCAAGGAGAACAACCCCAGTTTCTCCAGTCTGTCCATGTAACTGAAGTCCCTCATCCCTGGAACATTCTTGTAAATATTTTCCGCACCCTCTCTAAGACCTTCACATCCTTCCTAAAGTGTGGTGCCCAGAATTGGACACAATACTCCAGTTTAGGCTGAACCAGTGTTTTATACAGGTTCATAATAACTTCCCTGCTTTTGTACTCTATGCCTCTATTTATGAAGCCCAGGATGCCAAATACTTTTTTAACCACTTTCTCATCCTGCCACCTTCAACGATTTGTGCTCATGTACCCCCAGGTCTCTCTGTTCATGCACCCACTTCAGGATTGTAACCTTTAGTTTATATTTCCTCTCCTCATTCTTCTGATCAAAATGTATCACTTCACACTTTTCTGTGTTAAATTTAATCAGCCACCTGTCCGCCCATTTCACCAGCCTGTCTATGTCTTCCTGGTCTGTCACTATCCTCCTCACTGTTCACTGTACTTCCAGATATTGTGTCATCTGTACATTTTGAAATTGTGCCCTTCACCCCCAAGTCCAAGTCATTAGTATATATCAAGAAAAGCACTGGTCCTAGTCTCGTCCCCTGGGGAACACCACTGTATACCTTCCTCCAGTCCGATAAACAACCGTTCAATGGGGAAAGATTGGATTTACTGCGGTTGTTTCCTTTGGAACAGAGGAGACTGTGGGGACACCTTATCGGTGTGGATAAAATTATGAGGGACCTAGATAGAGTGGATAGAAAGGACCTATTTCCATTAGCAAGAGGGGTCAATAACCAGGGGACATCGCTTTAAAGTCATTGGTCGGAGGTTTAGAGGGGACTTGAGGGGAAATTTGTTCACCCAGAGGGTGGTGGGGGTCTGGAACTCACGGCCTGAAAGGGCGGGCGATGCAGAAACCCTCACCACATTTAAAAAGTACTTGGATGTACACTTGAAGTGCTGTAACCTACAGGGCTACGGACCTAGAGCTGGAAAGTGGGATTAGGCCGATAGCTCTTTGTCGGCCATCGCCAACACGATGGGCCGAATGGCCTCCTTCTGTGCTGTAAATTTTGATGATTCTATGGGGCTGAAATTCGCCCCTCTCCTGAAGGCCTGTTACCACCGTAAATCAGCGGCCCCACTGCGGAGTGGAGTGGCCGGGGACTTTTGCTGGAATGGCTGCTGCTAGCCCAATTGCTCTCCCAAGTTTTCCCGGCGGTGCCCCGATCCCACCCTTACCACCCCTCTGCTGCCGATCGGTGTTAAACACATCATCACCGTGCACACTGCCGATCCAACCCCCCGATAGCGACATTCCCCTGGGAAAATCTTCGGCCCACTCGGCGGTGCCAAAACAACCTTTTCCCGGTGGCCCGGTGAGGCTGTGGCCTTTTGCAGCGGCCGTGCAGCTTCCCTTAAAGGGGAGGACCCACTGCCGCTGCCGCCATGTTTTTCTTGTCGGCCGACTGCCAGGTCAGCCCGACAATTATACCGCGGGTTCGGCCGGGCCACCAACAGGCAGCATGGGGGCCGCTGGCCCGGTCGAGACCCTCCCTGGTGCCCCTGTGGACTGAAGTTGAAGGGGACAGTTGCGGTGACACGTGGCGTGATGATGTCATCGCGGCGGTGAATATGCACCGCCCCCAACATCCGCCCCTCAGTTGCTGTCACCGCCACGTTTTTGCCGCTCCGGTGTAGTCATCGGCCCCATTATGATCGACTTCCGGATAGAAACAAGAAAAAACACAGAGCGTAATTTCCCGAAAGAGTCGACCCGAACTGCAGCTGTGGTAAAAAATATCGAAACGGGATGCGTGCGGGGGGCATTGTGTGCCCCTATGACTCTATGACACTCTCCTTTTCCTGTCACTTAGCCAATTTCATATCCATGCAACTGTGGGGTGTTCGACAGATAGAGCGAGGGGCGAGGCTATGGAGGGATTTGAAAATAAGGATTAGCATTTTTAAGTCGAGGTCTTGTTTAACTGGAAGCCAATGTAGGTCAGCGAGCACAGGGGTGATGGGTGAGCGGGACTTGGTGCGAGTTAGGACACAGGCAGCCAAGTTTTCGATTACCTCTCGTTTACGTAAGGTAGAATGTGGGAGGCCAGCCAGGAGTGCGTTGGAATAGTCAAGTCTAGAGGTAACAAAGGCATGGATGAGGGCTTCTGCAGCAGATGAGCTGAGGCAAGGGCGGAGACGAGTGATGTTACAGAGGTGGAAATAGTGAGGTACAACGTCTGGGTAATGTTGCCGAGGAGTAACATGTAGATGTGAGAAAGGAGGGGGCCAAGGATCCAGCTTTGGGGGAGGTTTGAGAAGAGAAGCTATTGATGCAGATAAGTGGAAGCACTGAGCTGGAGGAGAGATGTTGGACGATGATTGTGTGGGTCGACTGTGTCAAAGGCTGCATAGAGGCCGAGGAGGGAGAATGCAGCATGGACACAGTCACACAGAATGCTGGTGATGACGTTGGCTCGGGCCATTTTGGTGATAAACATGGACGTTGCATTGGGTCTGTCAGCGGCTGGCCTGGAGATCGAGGAGGTGGAGGGTGTCACAGAGAGGAAAAGCACAGATGTGCTTATATCTCGAGTCTGGCACCCACTCTGACTCTGCCCAGCTACTACACTTTCACACCTACTTGGCCATACCTGAGGAGACCCGTCTTTTCTGTCTCCACTCACGAAGCAGTCTGTGACAGAGTTATGCCACGTGCTGAAGCCAGGAATCCAGAGTGGGCCGAGCACAGGGACAGACATGGCCATTGTGGGTGAACATCACAACATTGAGCTTTTGTTCAATCAGATCCTTTCAAGCCACCACTGGAGACATTTGTAACATTAGTATTACTTCAGTCCGCTGATGCCGCAAGCAGGCCTCGGGAGCCGAGGTTTGCAGGGGAAACACCTTCGTCACTTTGTCCATTGAAAGGAGATAACAGCTCGAGTGGGCACAGCACTTTTACCTGTTGCAGCTTCTGTAAAGTGCAGGGTCTCATCGATGGCACATACACAGCCAACAAGACCCATAATGACTATCCCAAGGTGGGCATCTATAGCAAAGGCTTCTATCCATCATTGTACAGGTGGTGTCAGACCACAAGTACAGGATCATTCAGGGGAATGTGCACCAGTCCAGCCTGGAGTGACAGCCTGGATTATGGGCTCAAGTCCCTGGAGTGGGGCTTGAACCCACCATCTTCTGACCCCGAGGTGAGAGTGCTACCCACTGAGCCACACCTGACTCCCGTGGTGTACAGTGTAGAGCACTGACAGAGTGTGTGGCTTATCACCACATGTATGCTGCATGGTTTGCTGCAGGTTGCTGAGTGGGATACAGTCGAAGAGTATTTGACCACACTGGTTTCACTGTGATTATCAGTCATACATGTGGCAGCTATAATAAACTCACACAGGTTCTTATATTTCAGCTGCAACCCAGACTAATAAACAGGCAGCCGCAACCTCGACTGTGGTGAGTACTGAGCAACAGCTTTTATACCGATATCCTGCTGTTAAATACACCTCATCACTTCCTCTCCAGCCCTGGACGTTATAGTGTGTTTCTTTTACTTATGACCAGTGTTCTTCTGAAGGAGCTGACTCTTGCTGGGAAACAGTTTACAAATGACAACAGCCCCTCCCGATATCACACCAAGCAACTGTTTATCATGTGTAGCTTGGACAGTACCAGTAACCATGGCAGTGAGTGAGGGAACATAGGAACAGGAGCAGGCCATTCAGCCCCTCGAACTGTTCCGCCATTCAATCAGACCAGGGCTGATCTGTATCTCAACTCCAGCTACCCGCCTTGGTTCCGTAATCCTTAATACCCTTGCCTAACGAAAATCTATCAATCTCAGTTTTGAAATGTTTAATTGACCCCCCCAGCCTCAGCTTTTTTGGGTAAGTTCCAGATTCCCACTGCCCTCTGTGTGAAGAAGTGTTTCCTGATTTCACCCTGAACGGCCGAGCTCTAATGTTAAGGTCATGTCCGGACTCCACCATCCAGAGGAAATAGTTTCCCACAGTACCTTCCCTATCAATTCCTCGGATCATCTTAAACACCTGAATTCCATCACCCCTTAATCTTCTATACTCGGGAATACAAGCCTGGTCAGTGCAACCTGTCCTCATAATCTAACCCTTTTAGTCCCCGAATCATTCTGGTGAATCTCCACTGCACCCCCTCCGAGGCCAATATCCTTCCTGGGTGTGGTGCCCAGAACTGAACGCAGTGCCCCTGATGTGTTGTAACCAGAGTTTTATCCAAGTGTAGAATAACTTCCGCCCTTTGTATTCCAGCTCCCCTGAGATAAAGGCCAACATTCCATCAGCCTTTGTAATTATTGTTTGTACCAGTCCCCTGGGTTTTATGATTTCTGTGCATGGACCCTTAAATCTCTCGCTCCTCCACAGTTCCTAGCTTCTCGCCATTTAAAGATATTCTGATCTATCTCAGGTGGAGCTCGGGTGGAGCTGAGTAACACGTGGTGCATCCCTTTAAAGCCATAAGGTCGAATTGCCATACCTTGTTCACGGAAACAGAAATTCATCAGTGTGATCGTGTGACTCTGAACAAGCATTGAATTCGTTGTCATTTACAAAAACTAATATTGAATTTCCTGCTGTAGCAAAGCCTGTCATCTGGGTCACTAGGCGACTCTGATAATGTCACTGACCAGCTCCAGCCGTTCGAAAGTGGAAGCTTTTTCAATGCCTGGGTCCATATAAACAACATCTACAGACTCTCCCTTATCGAGCACCTTAGCTACCACCTCAAAAAATTCAACTAAGTTCGTTAGACATGAGTTCTGCTTTACAAATCCATGCTGGCTCTCTCTGACCAGCTCATATTGTCCAAGTGCTCAGCGACCCTCCCTAATAATAGGCCCAGCCTGATCCTGAACTCACGTGACTTTCACAGGTTGGGGTCTAGTTTGACTCCCGGGCCGGGGACTAGTGGTCAGATGACCAACTGAGGGAGTGATGGTCAGGTGACTGACTGAGGGAGTGATGGTCAGGTGACTGACTGAGGGAGTGATGGTCAGGTGACTGACTGGGGGGGGGGATGGTCAGGTGACTGACTGGGGGAGCGATGGTCAGGTGACTGACTGGGGGAGCGATGGTCAGGTGACTGACTGGGGGAGTGATGGTCAGGTGACTGACTGGGGGAGTGATGGTCAGGTGACCGACTGGGGGAGTGATGGTCAGGTGACTGACTGGGGGAGTGATGGTCAGGTGACCGACTAAGGGAGTGATGGTCAGGTGACTGACTGGGGGAGTGATGGTCAGGTGACTGACTGGGGGAGTGATGGTCAGGTGACTGACTGAGGGAGCGATGGTCAGGTGACTGACTGGGGGAGCGATGGTCAGGTGACTGACTGGGGGAGTGATGGTCAGGTGACCGACTAAGGGAGTGATGGTCAGGTGACTGACTGGGGGAGTGATGGTCATGTGACTGACTGGGGGAGTGATGGTCAGGTGACTGACTGAGGGAGCGATGGTCATGTGACTGTTCCAGTGGTGCCGAGCTCCCCTCCTCCCTGCGATTGTGAGCCACCGGCCTCATTTAAATCTGTCGTTCCATGGCCCGTGGGTCGGGTCGGGTCGGTGTGAGCACAGCCCAGGCTCCTGCCCGCTCCCACCCGAAATGGCAATCGGGGTCCCAATGACATTGTGACTATTACTGCGGTGGGAATACTCTGAGCCCGCTGGGTGTGACTGGACCCTGGGTGATGGTGGGTCAGGATGTCAGTAGGGAGAGAAGGGATAACGTAAGGTGCTCCTGTCCCTGAGTGAGGGCGAAGCCTCCGGCTTCAGCCTGTCCCAATCCCTCTGCTCCCAGGCACAATCATTTCCAAGCGGCTCCCCTCCAAAGGCTCTCGGGGTTGTGTCTGTGGGCCCTCCTGTCCCGGCCTCCTCTCTCCTGTTAAGTCGCACCTTATTGTGCAGGCAGAGGGACGGTGAGCTGCTGGAAGGGTCAGGAGCAGGTGCCGCAGATTATCGGTGTGTGTGGGCACCCGACACGAGGCTGGGTTTTGTTCAAAGGGATTGTCTCTGTGAAACCCTTTGTGTGTTTCCCAATCTACTAGTTTCCCACTAACCTTGGCCACCAATGCATATAAGGTGGCCAAGGTTAGTGGGAAACTAGAAGATTGGGAAAATATTAAACGACAGCAAAGAATAACGAAGAAAGCAATAAAGAAAGGAAAGATAGATTACGAAGGTAAACTTGCGCAAAACATAAAAACAGATAGTAAAAGCTTTTACCGATATATAAAACGGAAAAGAGTGACTAAAGTAAATGTTGGTCCCTTAGAAGATGAGAAGGGGGATTTAATAATGGGAAATGTGGAAATGGCTGAGACCTTAAACAATTATTTTGTTTCGGTCTTCACAGTGGAAGACACAAAAACTATGCCAAAAATTGCTGGTCACGGGAATGTGGGAAGGGAGGACCTCGAGACAATCACTAACACTAGGGGGGTAGTGCTGGACAGGCTAATGGGACTCAAGGTAGACAAGTCCCCTGGTCCTGATGAAATGCATCCCAGGGTATTAAAAGAGATGGCGGAAGTTATAGCAGATGCATTCGTTATAATCTACCAAAATTCTCTGGACTCTGGGGAGGTACCAGCGGATTGGAAAGCAGCTAATGTAACGCCTCTGTTTAAAAAAGGGGCAGACAAAAGGCAGGAAACTATAGGCCGATTAGTTTAACATCTGTAGTGGGAAAAATGCTTGAAACTATCATTAAGGAAGAAATAGCGGGACATCTAGATAGGAATAGTGCAATCAAGCAGACGCAGCATGGATTCATGAAGGGGAAATCATGTTTAACTAATTTACTGGAATTCTTTGAGGATATAACGAGCATGGTGGATAGAGGTGTACCGATGGATGTGGTGTATTTAGATTTCCAAAAGGCATTCGATAAGGTGCCACACAAAAGGTGACTGCAGAAGATAAAGGTACGCGGAGTCAGAGGAAATGTATTAGCATGGAGATAGAACTGGCTCGATCTGGCTCAGCCATGATCTTGTTGAATGGCGGAGCAGGCTCGAGGGGCTAGATGGCCTACTCCTGTTCCTAATTCTTATGTTCTTATGTTCTTATGTGTGTGCGTGTGTGTGGGGAATGTGTGTGTGTGGGGGGAGTGTGTGTGTGTATGTGTGGGGGGGGGGGAGTGTGCGTGTGTGTGTGGGTGGGGAGTGTGTGTGTGGGTGGGGAAGGTGTGTGTGTGTGTGTGTGGAGTGTGTGTGTGTGTGTGTGGGTGGGGAGGGTGTTTGTGTGTGTGTGGGTGGGGAGTATGTGTGTGTGTCGGTGGGGAGTGTGTGTGGGGAGTGTGTGTGTGTGTGTGGGGAGTGTGTGTGTGTGTGGGTGGGGAGTGTGTGTGTGTGTGTGTGTTTGTGGGTGGGGAGTGTGTGTGTGTGTGTGTGTGTGGGGAGTGTGTGTGTGGGTGGGGAGTGTGTGTGTGGGTGGGTGGGGAGTGCGTGTGGGTGGGGAGTGTGTGTGTGTATGTGTGTGAGGGTGGGGAGTGTGTGTGTGGGTGGGTGGGGAGTGTATGTGTATGTGTTTGTGGAGAGTGTTTGTGTGTGGCTCAGTGCCAGTGACAGTCAGCAGCCAGAGTCTGTGCATGTTGCAGTGAGGCCTCGGACAGGAAGCTTTAAAAGAGCAGGAACCGGTCTGAGTGCTTTGTCACAGTGCAATTATGAGGATATGTTGCATGAACTTGGCTTGTATTGTCTGGGGTTTCGAAGGTTGGGGGATGATTTAATCAAGGGTTTAAAGTGAGAAAGGGACTTGCTATAAATTTGACTTGTGGGGCCGGAGGAACAGGAAGGTCCCTCCACACTCTCTCCGCCAGTAATCCCCCTCCCCTCGTCCCTCCGCCAGTAATCCCCATCCCTCCCTCTGCCAGTAAACCCCCTCCCTCCATCCCTCCGCCAGTAATCCCCCTCCCCCCCTCCCTCCGCCAGTAATCTCCCTCCCCCCGCTCCGCCAATAATCCCCCTCCCCCGTTCCGCCAGTAATCTCCCTCCCTCCCTCTGCCAGTAATCTCCCTCCCTCCGCCAGTAATCCCCCTCCCTCCCTCCCTGTGTCAGTAATCCCCCTCCCCCGCTCCGGCAGTAATCCCTCTCCCCTCCTCCCTCCACCAGTAATCCCCCTCCCTCCCTCCGCGAGTCATCCCCCTCCCTCATTCCTTCCCTCCACCAGTAATCCCCCTCTCTCCCTCCCTCCGCCAATAATCCCCCTCCCTCCGCCAGTAATCTCCCTCCCTCCCTCCCTCCGCCAGTAATCCCCCTCCCCCTCCTTCCGCCAGTAATCCCCCTCTCTCCCTCCCTCCGCCAGTAATCCACCTCCCTCCCTCCGCCAGTAATCCCCCTCCCTCCCTCCCTCCACCAGTAATCTCCCTCCCCGCTCCCTCCCTCCGCCAGTAATCTCCCTACCTCCCTCCCTCCGCCAGTAATCCCCCCTCCCTCCCTCCCTCCGTATACCCCCTCCCTCCCTCCCTCCATAAACCCCCTCCCTCCCTCCCTCCCTCCGTAAACCCCCTCCCTCCCTCCCTCCGTAAACCCCCTCCCTCCCTCTCTCCGCCAGTAATCCCCCTCCCTCCCTTCCTCCTGCCAGTATTCTCCCTCCCTCTGCCAGTAAACCCCCTCCCTCCCTCCCTCTGCCAGTAATCCCCCTCCCCCCCTCCCTCCGGCAGTAATCCCCCTCCCTCCCTCTGCCAGTAACCCCCCTCCCTCCCTCCCTCTGCCAGTAAACCCCCTCCCTCTCTCCCTCTGCCAGTAATCCCCCTCCCCCCCTCCCTCCGCCAGTAATCCCCCTCCCTCCCTCTGCCAGTAAACCCGCTCCCTCCATCCCTCCGCCAGTAATCTCCCTCCCTCCCTCTGCCAGTAATCTCCCTCCCTCCGCCAGTAATCCCCCTCCCTCCCTCCCTCTGCCAGTAATCCCCCTCCCCCGCTCCGGCAGTAATCCCCCTCCCCTCCTCCCTCCACCAGTAATCCCCCTCCCTCCCTCCGCCAGTCATCCCCCTCCCTCCCTCCTTCCCTCCACCAGTAATCCCTCTCCCTCCCTCCCTCCGCCAATAATCCCCCTCCCTCCCTCCCTCCACCAGTAATCTCCCTCCCCGCTCCCTCCCTCCGCCAGTAATCTCCCTACCTCCCTCCCTCCGCCAGTAATCCCCCCTCCCTCCCTCCGTATACCCCCTCCCTCCCTCCCTCCCTCCGTAAACCCCCTCTCTCCCTCTCTCCGCCAGTAATCCGACTCCCTCCCTTCCTCCTGCCAGTATTCTCCCTCCCTCCGCCAGTAATCACCCTCCCTCCCTCCCTCTGCCAGTAATCCCCCTCCCTCCCTCCCTCCGCCAGTAATCCCGCTCCCTCCCTCCCTCCCTCTTCCAGTAATCCCCCTCCCTCCCCTCCCTCTGTCAGTATTCCCCCTCCCTCCCTCCGCCAGTAATCCCTCTCCCCCCCTCCCTCCCTCCGCCAGTAATCCCACTCCCTTCCTCCCTCCTGCCAGTAATCCCCCTCCCTCCCTCCCTCCCTCTGTCAGTAATTTCCCTCCCTCCCTCTGCCAGTAATCCCCCTCCCCCCTCCCTCCCGCCGCCAGTAATCCCCCTCCCCCCCTTCCTCCCTCCGCCAGTAATCCCGCTCCCTCCCTCACTCCCTCCTGCCAGTAATCACCCTCCCTCCATCCCTCCGCCAGTAATCCCCTTCCCCCTCCCTCCCTCCGCCAGTAATCACCCTCCCCCTCCCTCCGCCAATAATCCCCCTCCCCCTCCCTCCGCCAGTAATCCCCCTCCCTCCCTCCCTCCGCCAGTAATCTCCCTCCCTCCCTCTCTCCGCCAATAATCCCCCCCCTCCCTCCCTCTGCCAATAATCCCTCTCCTTCCCTCCACCAATAATCCCCCTCCCTCCCTCCACCAGTAATCCCGCTCCCTCCCTCTCTCCCTCCGCCAGTAATCCCCCTCCCTCCCCTCCCTCCCTCTGCCAGTATTCCCCCTCCCTCCCTCTGCCAGTAATCCCCCTCCCCCCCTCCCTCCCTCCGCCACTAATCCCGCTCCCTCCCTTGCACCGCCAGTAATCTCACTCCCTCCCTCCCTCCGCCAGTAATCCCACTCCCTCCCTCCCTCCCTCCTGTCAATAATCACCCTCCCTCCATCCCTCCGCCAGTAATCCCACTCCCCCCTCCCTCCCTCCGCCAGTAATCCCCCCCCCCCCTCCCTCCGCCAGTAATCCCCCTCCCCCTCCCTCCGCCAATAATCTCCCTCCCCCTCCCTCCCTCCGCCAGTAATCCCCCTGCCTACCTCCCTCCACCAGTAATCCCCCTCCCCCTCCCTCCGCCAGTAATCCCTCTCCCTCCTTCCGCCAGTAATCTCCCTCCCTCCCTCCGCCAGTAATCTCCCTCCCTCCGCCAGTGATTCCCCTCCCTCCCTCCACCAATAATCCCCCTCCCCCCTCCCTCCGCCAGTAATCCCCCTGCCTACCTCCCTCCACCAGTAATCCCCCTCCCCCTCCCTCCGCCAGTAATCCCTCTCCCTCCTTCCGCCAGTAATCTCCCTCCCTCCCTCCCTCCGCCAGTAATCCCCCTCCCCCCTCCCTCCCTCCGCCAGTAATCCCCCTCCCCCTCCCTCCGCCAATAATCTCCCTCCCCCTCCCTCCCTCCGCCAGTAATCCCCCTGCCTACCTCCCTCCACCAGTAATCCCCCTCCCCCTCCCTCCGCCAGTAATCCCTCTCCCTCCTTCCGCCAGTAATCTCCCTCCCTCCCTCCGCCAGTAATCTCCCTCCCTCCGCCAGTGATTCCCCTCCCTCCCTCCACCAATAATCCCCCTCCCCCTCCCTCCACCAGTAATCCCCCTGCCTACCTCCCTCCACCAGTAATCCCCC
Source organism: Pristiophorus japonicus (assembly GCF_044704955.1). Taxonomy (NCBI): domain Eukaryota; kingdom Metazoa; phylum Chordata; class Chondrichthyes; family Pristiophoridae; genus Pristiophorus; species Pristiophorus japonicus. Next base: position 203,402 of record NW_027254573.1, on the reverse strand, counting down.
TCCCCCTCCCTCCGCCAGTAATCCCTCTCCCTCCTTCCGCCAGTAATCTCCCTCCCTCCCTCCCTCCGCCAGTAATCCCCCTCCCCCCTCCCTCCCTCCGCCAGCAATCCCCCTCCCCCTCCCTCCGCCAATAATCTCCCTCCCCCTCCCTCCCTCCGCCAGTAATCCCCCTGCCTACCTCCCTCCACCAGTAATCCCCCTCCCCCTCCCTCCGCCAGTAATCCCTCTCCCTCCTTCCGCCAGTAATCTCCCTCCCTCCCTCCGCCAGTAATCTCCCTCCCTCCGCCAGTGATTCCCCTCCCTCCCTCCACCAATAATCCCCCTCCCCCCTCCCTCCGCCAGTAATCCCCCTTCCTCCATCCCTCCACCAGTAATCCCTCTCCCTCCCTCCCTCCGCCAATAATCCCCCTCCCTCCCTCCCTCCCTCCCTCCCGCCAGTAATCCCGCTCCCTCCCTCCACTCCCGCCAGTAATCCACTTCCCTCCCTTCCTCCGCCAGTAATCCCCCTCCCCCCTTTCCCCCCCCCCCACCCTCCACCAGTAATCCCCCTCCCGCCAGTAATCCCCCCCCCCCTCCCCCCACCTCCCGCCAGTAATCCCCCCCCCCCTCCCTCCCGCCAGTAATCCCCCTCCCCCCCTCCTGCCTGCCAGCTCACCCTCCCGCCGTGTTTGGGCAGGACAGCGATGGGGCCTGTGCAGAGCAGGCCTGAGAGTTAGAATCTCCCGGGCCTCACGGTGTGAAGGGCCTGATGGTCTGCCGTACGTCCCAGCCCCCAGCTCTCACTACTCCCGCCTCGAGTTAATGTCGAGGGTCAGACGTGAGCAAAGGCCACTGAGACCAGGTACCAGAGGCCCCCGGAACGTTACTGAGGGCCAGTGCCTTTAGCAGGACACTGACGGAACCTCAGCTTATGTATAAATGAGAGGGGATCCCGGCTCTGCCTCTGATGTGGGTTGATGGGTTTGTGCTTTAAGTAAGTGCGTGGGTTGGGGGAGAGGCCTGTTTCCGTGTGGTAATCTGTGTATTTATGTATGTCACTGTGTTTCAGTCGGAGGAAGGAGAGCTGTATTACGCCGATATTCAGTTCCTGCGACAGAAAACCGTGGGCCCGACATTAATAATCAGTGAGGAGACAACCGAATATGCTGCCATCAAACGCCCATAGTGACTGGGAATACATTCTTTAGCACCTACAAGTGGTTTGGTGAAGGACAGTGTTTGTGGCCGGTACCTCCGATCCCACAGGACCTCAACAACAACAACAGCTTTTATTTATATAGCACCTTTAACGTAGTAAAACGTCCCAGGCACTTCCCAGCGCGTGATAAGACAAAACAGATAAATTTGACACTGAGCCACATTCGAAGAAATTGCGGCAGATGACCAAAAGCTGGTTAAAGAGGTAGGTTTTAAGGAGCATCTTAAAGGAGGAAAGAGTGGTAGAGAGGTGTTCACTGGGGTTTATTGGTATTTCTGCTCAATAATTATTGTCGAATTTCCTCACCAAAGGTGCAGAGCCCTGTCAGACTGAAGTCCCATAGGTCCCGGGGCCCATCCCTCCCTCGCCCCAGGTGACCATTCTTCACACGTGAGCCTTTGGGGCATCATTCTATCCTCACTCACTGCCCACACTTTCTGTCAGGGGTCACTAGGTTGTGGTTAGAAACAGGAATCCTCACCCGCTCCCTGACTCAGCTACACTGAGGTAAATGTATGTGTTTCCACTGGGACCCTGTCTCAGGATAGATAGTGGGACCCACACACACCACTGGGACCCTGTCTCAGGATAGATAGAGAGACCCACACACACCACTGGGACCCTGTCTCAGGATAGATAGTGAGACCCACACACACCACTGGGACCCTGTCTCAGGATAGATAGTGAGACCCACACACACCACTGGGACCCTGTCTCAGGATAGATAGAGAGACCCACATACACCACTGGGACCCTGTCTCAGGATAGATAGTGAGACCCACACACACCACTGGGACCCTGTCTCAGGATAGATAGAGAGACCCACACACACCACTGGGACCCTGTCTCAGGATAGATAGTGAGACCCACACACACCACTGGGACCCTGTCTCAGGATAGATAGAGAGACCCACACACACCACTGGGACCCTGTCTCAGGATAGATAGTGAGACCCACACACACCACTGGGACCCTGTCTCAGGATAGATAGTGAGACCCACACACACCACTGGGACCCTGTCTCAGGATAGATAGTGAGACCCACACATACCACTGGGACACTGTCTCCGGATAGAGAGACCCACACACACCAATGGGACCCTGTCTCAGGATAGATAGTGAGACCCACACACACCACTGGGACCCTGTCTCAGGATAGATAGTGGGACCCACACACACCACTGGGACCCTGTCTCAGGATAGATAGTGAGACCCACACACACCACTGGGACCCTGTCTCAGGATAGAGAGACCCACATACACCACTGGGACCCTGTCTCAGGATAGATAGAGAGACCCACATACACCACTGGGACCCTGTCTCAGGATAGATAGTGAGACCCACACACACCACTGGGACCCTGTCTCAGGATAGATAGTAAGACCCACACACACCACTGGGACCCTGTCTCAGGATAGATAGTGAGACCCACACACACCACTGGGACCCTGTCTCAGGATAGATAGTGAGACCCACACACACCACTGGGACCCTGTCTCAGGATAGATAGTGAGACCCACATACACCACTGGGACCCTGTCTCAGGATAGATAGTGGGACCCACACACACCACTGGGACCCTGTCTCAGGATAGATAGAGAGACCCACACACACCACTGGGACCCTGTCTCGGGATAGATAGTGAGACCCACACACACCACTGGGACCCTGTCTCAGGATAGATAGAGAGACCCACACACACCACTGGGACCCTGTCTCGGGATAGATAGTGAGACCCACACACACCACTGGGACCCTGTCTCAGGATAGATAGAGAGACCCACACACACCACTGGGACCCTGTCTCAGGATAGATAGTGAGACCCACACACACCACTGGGACCCTGTCTCAGGATAGATAGTGAGACCCACACACACCACTGGGACCCTGTCTCAGGATAGATAGTGAGACCCACACACACCACTGGGACCCTGTCTCAGGATAGATAGTGAGACCCACACACACCACTGGGATCTCCCTGGTCTGTTTGCCTCAGTACCACACAGTGCACTTTCCCACCAAACCATCAGGGGTGATTCTCTGTTACTAAAATTGAATAAATAAAATTGAATGTTCTCTAACTGTGCCAGTGAGCAATAACATGCTTCTTGACTAGAATCTGGGAGCACGAGTCTGGTTGTGATTCAATTGGCTTTACGGTAATGAATTGCTATATCCACATCGCCCAGGTCTTGTGTTAACGGAGAGAGAAATGACCTGAGTTTTGCCAAATAGCGATATCTGGTCACTTCAATGGGCTGATGTTTAGTGTCCGGAATAAATAAAACATTAATTTGATGCAGGATTTGAGCCAATCAGAGACTGGTTTAAAGCATCTGGGAGAAAGGTTATTTAAATTTACAATAAAAAGCTTAAAGCGATGCATTTATCAAATGGCAAATAAAAGTTAAAATAATAAGTGTAAGGATAGCTCAGCTCATCGGCTTCCAAAGAGCGACCTCAAATCAGACACATTTCCAGTGTCAGCCGTGGATCAATGGGCAGCTCTCTCGCCTCTGTGTCAGCAGGTTGTGGGTTCAAGCCCCACTCCAGAGACTTGAGCACATAATGGAGGCTGGCACTCCCAGTACTGTGGGAGTGCTGCACTGTCAGAGGTGCTGTCTTTTGGATGAGATGTTAAACGGAGGCCCCGTCTGTCCTCTTAAGAACATAAGAAATAGGAGCAGGAGTAGGCCCCTCGAGCCTGCTCCGCCATTGAATAAGATCATGGCTGATCTGATCATGGACTCGGCTCCACTTCCCCGCCCGCTTCCCATAACCCCTTCTTCCCTTATCGGTGAAGAAACTGTCGATCTCTGTCTTAAATATATTCAATGACCCAACTTCCACACTCTCCAGCCACGGGAAACAACCTCTCAGCATCTGCCCTGTTAATCCCCTTCCAAGTCTTTTATGTTTCAATGAGATCATTTCTCATTCTTCTAAACACCAGAGAGTATCGGCCCATTCTACACAATCTCTCACCATAAGGCCGTTGTATGTAAACAGTCCCATGGCACTATTTCGAAGAGCAGGGGAGTTATCCACGGTATCCTGGCCAATATTTATCCCTCAACCAACATCACTAAAAAGATTATCTGGTCATTATCATATTGTTGTGTGTGGGAGCTTCCTGTGTGTAAATTGGCTGCTATGTTTCCTACATTACAACAGTGACTACACTTCAAAACTACTTCATTGGCTGTAAAGCAGTTTGGAACATCCTGAGGCCATTAGAGGAGCTGTATAAACACCGGAACAACACTTTCAGATACACCAGGAAAAGAGGGTAACCTTAGGACAGACATTGGGATCGGCTTCTTCACACAGAAGGTGATCTTCTCTCAGAGGGTTATAAATCTGTGGAGGCTGGGTTATTGAATATATTTAAGGTGGAGATAGACAGATTTTTGAGCGATAAAGGAATATAAAGGGTTATGGGGAGCGGGCGGGGAAGTGGAGCTGAGCCCATGATCAGATCAGCCATGATATTAAATGGCGGAGCAGGCTCGAGGGGCCGAATGGCCGACTCCTGTTCCTATTTCTAATGTTCTTATGTAACAGCTGGAATGTTTTCCCAGGCCACTGGATTCATTTAAGGAACAGCTGGATGGGACATGAGGGCTGGTGTTCTGGAGGGATGAGTCCAAGTGGGCCGAAGAGTTGTCTTCATCCAAACCCAATAAGCCTTTCTTTTCTTTCTTGTCCTGTTTTCAATGTGTTCTGGCTGCCCCAATGGACAGGGCGGGTAAACCGGAGAAATTCAGCACTTGGTGCCGTCTTTTGGAGTGGGGCTCAAGTGGCCTCATCATCGGGGCACAGTGGGCATCACTAGCGGGGCGGAGTGGGGGCAGGGGTGAGTGACCATCACTAGCGGGGCGGAGTGGGGGCAGGGAGGAGTGACCATCACTAGCGGAGCGGAGTGGGGGCAGGGGGGAGTGACCATCACTAGCGGGGCGGAGTGGGGGCAGGGAGGAGTGACCGTCACTGGAGGGGCAGAGTGGGGGCAGGGGGGAGTGACCATCACTGGAGGGGTGGAGTGGGGGCAGGGAGGAGTGACCATCATTGGAGGGGTGGAGTGGGGACGGGGAGGAGTGACCATCACTGGAGGGGCGGGGAGGAGTGACCATCACTGGAGGTTGGGAGTGGGGGCGGGGAGGAGTGACCATCACTAGCGGGGCGGAGTGGGGGCAGGGAAGAGTGACCATCACTGGAGGGGCGGAGTGGGGGCAGGGAGGAGTGGGGGCAGGGAAGAGTGACCATCACTGGAGGGGCGGAGTGGGGGCAGGGGAGAGTGACCATCACTGGAGGGGCGGGGAGGAGTGACCATCACTGGAGGGGCGGAGTGGGGGCAGGGAGGAGTGACCATCACTAGCGGGGTGGAGTGGGGGCAGGGAAGAGTGACCATCACTGGAGGGGCGGAGTGGGGGCAGGGGGGAGTGACCATCACTAGCTGGGCAGAGTGGGGGCAGGGAGGAGTGACCATCACTGGAGGGGTGGAGTGGGAGCAGGGAGGAGTGACCGTCACTGGAGGGGCAGTGTGGGGGCAGGGGGGAGTGACCATCACTGGAGGGGTGGAGTGGGGGCAGGGAGGAGTGACCATCACTGGAGGGGTGGAGTGGGGACCGGGAGGAGTGACCATCACTGGAGGGGCGGGGAGGAGTGACCATCACTGGAGGGTGGGAGTGGGGGCGGGGAGGAGTGACCATCACTAGCGGGGCGGAGTGGGGGCAGGGAAGAGTGACCATCACTGGAGGGGCGGAGTGGGGGCAGGGAGGAGTGACCATCACTAGCGGGGCGGAGTGGGGGCAGGGAAGAGTGACTATCACTGGAGGGGCGGAGTGGGGGCAGGGAGGAGTGACCATCACTAGAGGGATGGAGTGGGGGCAGGGAGGAGTGACCGTCATTGGAGGGGTGGAGTGGGGGCAGAGAGGAGTGACCATCACTGGAGGGGCTGAGTGGGGGCAGGGAGGAGTGACCATCACTGGAGGGACAGAGTGGAAGCAAGGAGGAGTGACCATCACTGGAGGGGCGGAGTGGGGGCAGGGAGGAGTGACCATCACTGGAGGGGTGGAGTGGGGGCAGGGAGGAGTGACCATCACTGGAGGGGCGGAGTGGGGGCAGGGAGGAGTGACCATCACTAGAGGGGCGGAGTGGGGGCAGGGAGGAGTGACCATCACTGGAGGGGCGGAGTGGGGGCAGGGAGGAGTGACCATCACGAGCGGGGCGGAGTGGGGGCAGGGAACATAAGAAATAGGAGCAGGAGTTGGCCATACGGCCCCTCGAGCCTGCTCTGCCATTTAATACGATCATGGCTGATCCGATCATGGTCTTAAATTTATTCAATGTCCCAGCTTCCACAGCTCTCTGAGGCAGTGAATTCCACAGGTTCACAACCCTCAGAGAAGAAATTTCTCATCTCAGTTTTAAATGCGCGGCCCCTTATTCTACTATCATGCCCTCTAGTTCTGGTCTCCCCTATCAGTAGAAACATCCTCACTTTGTCAAGCCCCCTCATAATCTTATACGTTTCGATAAGATCACCTCTGAATTCCAATGAGTAGAGGCCCAACCTACTCAACCTTTGCTCATAAGTCAACCCCCTCACCTCCGGAAACAACCGAGTGAACCTTCTCTAAATTTCCTCCAAAGCAAGTATAACCGTTCGTAAATATGGAAACCAAAACTGCACGCAGTATTCCAGGTGTGGCCTCACCAATACTCTGTATAACTGTCGCAAGACTTCCCTGCTTTTATGCTCCATCCCTTTTGCAATAAAGGCCAAGATTACATTGGCGTTCCTGATCACTTGCTGTACCTACATACTATCCTTTTGTATTTCATGCACAAGTTCCCCCAGGTCCCGCTGTACTGCAGCACTTCGCAATCTTACTCCATTTAAATAAGAACTTGCTCTTTGATTTTTTTTCTGCCAAAGTGCATGACCTCACACTTTCCAACATTATAATCCATCTGCCAAATGTTTGCCCACTCACTTAGCCTGTCTATGTCCTTTTGCAGATTTTTCGTGTCCTCCTCACACATTGCTTTTCGTCCCATCTTTGTATCATCAGCAAACTTGGTTCCGTTACACTCAGTCCCTTCTTCCAAGTCGTTAAACTAGATTGTAAATAGTTGGGGTCCCAGCACTGAACCCGACAGCACCCCATTAATTACTGATTGCCAACCCGAGACTGAACCATTTATCCCAACTCTCTGTTTTCTGTTCGTTAGCCAATCCTCTATCCATACTAATATATTACCCCCAAGGTAGGAGTGACCATCACTGGTGGGGAGGAGTGACCATCACTGGCGGGGAGGAGTGACCATCACTGGCGGGGAGGAGTGACCATCACTGGCAGGGCGGAGTGACCATCACTGGTGGGGAGGAGTGACCATCACTGGCGGGGAGGAGTGACCATGACTGGCGGGGAGGAGTGACCATCACTGGTGGGGCGGAGTTACCATCACTGGTGGGGCGGAGTGACCATCACTGGCGGGGAGGAGTGACCATCACTGGCGGGGAGGAGTGACCATCACTGGCGGGGCGGAGTGACCATCACTGGCGGGGCGGAGTGACCATCACTGGCGGGGCGGAGTGACCATCACTGGCGGGGAGGAGTGACCATCACTGGCGGGGAGGAGTGACCATCACTGGCGGGGCGGAGTGACCATCACTGGCGGGGCGGAGTGACCATCACTGGCGGGGCGGAGTGACCATCACTGGCGGGGCAGAGTGACCATCACTGGCGGGGAGGAGTGACCATCACTGGCGGGGAGGAGTGACCATCACTGGCGGGGCGGAGTGGGGGCAGGGAGGAGTGACCATCATTGGAGGGGTGGAGTGGGGACGGGGAGGAGTGACCATCACTGGAGGGGCGGGGAGGAGTGACCATCACTGGAGGTTGGGAGTGGGGGCGGGGAGGAGTGACCATCACTAGCGGGGCGGAGTGGGGGCAGGGAAGAGTGACCATCACTGGAGGGGTGGAGTGGGAGCAGGGAGGAGTGACCGTCACTGGAGGGGCAGTGTGGGGGCAGGGGGGAGTGACCATCACTGGAGGGGCGGAGTGGGGGCAGAGAGGAGTGACCATCACTGGAGGGGTGGAGTGGGGACGGGGAGGAGTGACCATCACTGGAGGGGCGGGGAGGAGTGACCATCACTGGAGGGTGGGAGTGGGGGCGGGGAGGAGTGACCATCACTAGCGGGGTGGAGTGGGGGCAGGGAAGAGTGACCATCACTGGAGGGGCGGAGTGGGGGCAGGGAGGAGTGACCATCACTAGCGGGGCGGAGTGGGGGCAGGGAAGAGTGACTATCACTGGAGGGGCGGAGTGGGGGCAGGGGAGAGTGACCATCACTAGAGGGATGGAGTGGGGGCAGGGAGGAGTGACCGTCATTGGAGGGGTGGAGTGGGGGCAGAGAGGAGTGACCATCACTGGAGGGGCTGAGTGGGGGCAGGGAGGAGTGACCATCACTGGAGGGACAGAGTGGAAGCAAGGAGGAGTGACCATCACTGGAGGGGCGGAGTGGGGGCAGGGAGGAGTGACCATCACTGGAGGGGCGGAGTGGGGGCAGGGAGGAGTGACCATCACTAGCGGGGCGGAGTGGGGGCAGGGAACATAAGAAATAGGAGCAGGAGTTGGCCATACGGCCCCTCGAGCCTGCTCTGCCATTTAATACGATCATGGCTGATCCGATCATGGTCTTAAATTAATTCAATGTCCCAGCTTCCACAGCTCTCTGAGGCAGTGAATTCCACAGATTCACAACCCTCAGAGAAGAAATTTCTCATCTCAGTTTTAAATGCGCGGCCCCTTATTCTACTATCATGCCCTCTAGTTCTAGTCTCCCCTATCAGTAGAAACATCCTCACTTTGTCAAGCCCCCTCATAATCTTATACGTTTCGATAAGATCACCTCTGAATTCCAATGAGTAGAGGCCCAACCTACTCAACCTTTGCTCATAAGTCAACCCCCTCACCTCCGGAATCAACCGAGTGAACCTTCTCTAAATTTCCTCCAAAGCAAGTATAACCGTTCGTAAATATGGAAACCAAAACTGCACGCAGTATTCCAGGTGTGGCCTCACCAATACTCTGTATAACTGTCGCAAGACTTCCCTGCTTTTATGCTCCATCCCTTTTGCAATAAAGGCCAAGATTACATTGGCGTTCCTGATCACTTGCTGTACCTACATACTATCCTTTTGTATTTCATGCACAAGTTCCCCCAGGTCCCGCTGTACTGCAGCACTTCGCAATCTTACTCCATTTAAATAAGAACTTGCTCTTTGATTTTTTTTCTGCCAAAGTGCATGACCTCACACTTTCCAACATTATAATCCATCTGCCAAATGTTTGCCCACTCACTTAGCCTGTCTATGTCCTTTTGCAGATTTTTCGTGTCCTCCTCACACATTGCTTTTCGTCCCATCTTTGTATCATCAGCAAACTTGGTTCCGTTACACTCAGTCCCTTCTTCCAAGTCGTTAAACTAGATTGTAAATAGTTGGGGTCCCAGCACTGAACCCGACAGCACCCCATTAATTACTGATTGCCAACCCGAGACTGAACCATTTATCCCAACTCTCTGTTTTCTGTTCGTTAGCCAATCCTCTATCCATACTAATATATTACCCCCAAGGTAGGAGTGACCATCACTGGTGGGGAGGAGTGACCATCACTGGTGGGGAGGAGTGACCATCACTGGTGGGGAGGAGTGACCATCACTGGTGGGGAGGAGTGACCATCACTGGTGGGGAGGAGTGACCATCACTGGTGGGGAGGAGTGACCATCACTGGCGGGGAGGAGTGACCATCACTGGCAGGGCGGAGTGACCATCACTGGTGGGGAGGAGTGACCATCACTGGCGGGGAGGAGTGACCATCACTGGCGGGGCGGAGTGACCATCACTGGCGGGGCGGAGTGACCATCACTGGCGGGGAGGAGTGACCATCACTGGCGGGGCGGAGTGACCATCACTGGCGGGGCGGAGTGACCATCACTGGTGGGGAGGAGTGACCATCACTGGCGGGGCGGAGTGGGGGCAGGGCGGAGTGACAATCACTAACGGGGAGGAGTGACCATCACTGGCGGGGAGGAGTGACCATCACTAGCGGGGCGGAGTGACCATCACTGGCGGGGAGGAGTGACCATCACTGGCGGGGAGGAGTGACCATCACTGGCGGGGCGGAGTGGGGGCAGGGCAGAGTGACAATCACTGGTGGGGCGGAGTGGGGGCAGGGAGGAGTGACCATCACTAGCGGGACGGAGTGACCATCACTGGCGGGGAGGAGTAACCATCCCTGGCGGGGAGGAGTGACCATCACTGATGGGGTGGAGTGGGGGCGGAGCGAAGTGACCATCACTGGAGGGGGTGGAATGGGGGCGGGGCAGAGTGACCGACGCTGCAAGCCTTCAGTGCCGTGCTGATGATGTCATCGCGCTGGCGTGTCACAATGTCCCTCCCCCATCAGTTAAAGGGGAGGGCCCGCGAACTCTGCAGCCACTTTAGTGCAAACACTGGGCCACCAGGGAGGGTTTCGGCCACCTCCCCTTTAAGGGCAGCTGTGTGGCCAAGTCACAGAGAATGTACCGACAGCAAAAGCTGTTGGGGCACCGATCGGCGGTGGGGCTGCTCCCGAGGGGTAATTCCGGGAAGGGGTCACTGCCGGTCGGTAAGGGGTCAGCGGGTGCACGCCGCGGCAGGAAAACAGGCGGAACCGTCCCCTACACCGCTCCAAACTCGAGGAAGAACAATTTTTAAAATGGTGGCCCCTCTGCAGAGACTCGGTGCCATTCCGCAGCGACCCGTGGCCGACACTTTCACATGGCCAGAAGCCTTATAGAAAGGGCCAATTTCAGCCCCTTAGTGTTGTAGATAGTGTGGTCCACACCACAATGGGTGAGACCCCCTCACATCACTCACTGTGAAGCAGTGCCACAGTCTGCACCCTGACAATTGTGCTCGTCGCTGTTTGTATTCTGCTTTCCTCATTGTTTGTATTTTGTGTTAAAAATGCAAAATACTGATTGGCTGTGAATCTCTGCACCACATAAAGAGCACTGTCGAATTATTTTAGCAAAACACCTGAACATGCTGTAAGTGATTTCTGTAAATGCAATAAAATCGATGTGGCCTGACCAATGACATCAGCAACCCCAGGAACAGCTTCAGAAAAACAAGTGGCAGGGAAGGGCTGTCAGTGAAGCCCAGCAGCAGCAGGGAGTAGATACTGAGACAGGACAAGCAATGTCTTATTGATCAGGCTTTGGGGAAACGATTTCAACATCCAGCCCAATTAGCATGTTAGTCACTTTCCATCTCAGTCCATCATTAACCGTCTGTCAACACACTTCATTTTTGTAAAATTCTAATATTTTAATGTAACTTTTCCAAATCCTCACTGTGGAAAAATGGCCAGTGTTACACTCATAATAAATGGTCAGACTGAGTACTGAGTGTAATGAGCAAGTGTGACCTTCGCTCCTTTATTAAGATTCCAGAGTACAGGTACCTCGTGGGAGGCCTGCTTATATACTGTGCTCCCAAGGGATGCTGGGATCCCTTGGGGCTCCAACAGGTGGGCCTCTGGTGGTCAGGTGTGATGCAGATTACAAAGGGTTAAATACATAACATCACTCCCCCATGAAGTCAACACTACACTTATTTACAAGGTGAGATTATCTGGGGCTTTACGCTCCCTTGTCGATCGTCTCGGTACCAATGCTGGTGTGGGTGGGTTGGTCAGTTCATCACTGGGCTGTTGGGCAGCCGGCCTTGCCGGGCGGCTGGGGATGATGAGTTCGGTTTTGTGGTCAACTGTGATGTCAGTTGCCACTTGTGTGTGTGTGTTGGAGGGTCACAGTTGGTGGTGTCCTCTTCAGGTTGTACATACCTGTTGGTGAACCGCAATTTGATTTGGTCCAAGTGTTTTCTGTGTGTTTGTCCATTGGTCAGTTTGACCTGAAACACCCTACTCCCCTCTTTGGCTGTGACCGTGCCAGTGAGCCATTTGGATGATCAGGGTGGACAAGAGAGAGGCTTGTTTTAAGCACCCTTTTCATGAGCAGCTCAGCTGGGGGAATTCCGGTGAGTAAGTGGGGTCTGGTGCGGTAGTTGAGCAGTACTCGGGATAACCAAGTCTGCAGGGAGCCTTCCGACACGTGTTTCAAGCTTTGCTTGATGGTCTGAACTGCCCGTTCTGCCTGGCCATTGGATGCGGGCGAGAACGGGGCAGGTGTGACATGTTTGATCCCATTACGGGTCATGAATTCCTTGAATTCAGCACTGGTGAAGCACGGCCCATTGTCGCTGACTAGGACATCAGGCAGGCCGTGCGTGGCAAACATGGTTCGTAGGCTTTCAATGGTGGCCGTGGATGTGCTTACAGACATTATTGCACAATCCATTTTGAGTAAGCGTCTACGACAACCAAAAACATTTTGCCGAGGAATGGGCCCGCATAGTCTACATGGATCCTCGACCACGGTTTGGAGGGCCATGACCACAAACTTAGCGGTGCCTCTCTGGGTGCATTGCTCAGCTGAGAGCAAGTGTTGCAATGGCACATACATGATTCTAAATCTGAGTCGATGCCAGGCCACCACAGGTGGGATCTGGCTATGGCTTTCATCATTACGATGCCTGGGTGGGTGTTTAGCAGTTCGCAAATAAATGTGTCTCTGCCTTTCTTGGCAAGACTACGCAATTGCCTCTCAAAAGGCAGTCCGCCTACAGGGACAGCTCCACTGGGACACTGAACCAACTCCCATGGAGGACACAGTTTTTTACCAAGGACAGTAAAGGATCCTGGATGTTCCAGGTCCTGATCTGGGGCGCCATAACGGGGGACTTCTCGTCATGACCATGACCATGAGCAAATCCGCTGGCTGTGCCATTTCCACCCCGGTGGTGGGCAATGGTAGCCGACTGAGAGCATCTGCGCAGTTCTCTGTGCCCGGTCTGTGGCAGATTACATGTTGTATGCCGACAGCGTGAGCGCCCATCTTTGGATGCGGGCAGAGGCATTGATATTAATCCCTTTGCTGTCCGAGAATAGCGATATGAGCAGCTTATGGTCAGTTTCAAGCTCGAACTTGAGGCCAAATAAGTACTGGTGCATTTTTTTTTACCCCTTAAATGCACGCCAGAGCCTCTTTTTCAACCATGCTGTAGGCCCTTTCGGCCTTGGACAAACTCCTCGATGCATACGCAAATGGTTGCAAAATTCCCGATTCATTAGCTTGTTGTAACACACACCTGACCCTGTGACACATCGCCAGCTAACACCAATCATTTACATGGGTTATACAGGACAAGCAGTTTGTTAGAACACAATAAGTTTCTGGCTTTCTTAAAGGCAGCCTCTTGTGAATTCCCCCATACCCAGTCGTCTCCCTTGCGCAGTAGCGCATGTCGGAGGTATAAACCTGTAAATACCATGTCTAACCACCAGAGGGCTTATCCCCTGGAGTCCCAAGGGATCCCACAATCCCTTGGGAGCACCTGTATATAAGGAGGCCTCACAGGCTGGAGAGACACTCTGAGATCTGTAACAAAGGACTATGGTCACACCTTACTTTGAGCTTGCAGTATCGAGTCGGATTCTTTATTCAAGACTAAACAACTGGCGATGAGATACAAACGGCGAACCCCACCGCAACAATGCAGAGAACCGAGGGCATCCTGGAGAAATTTTCGGAGGGAGATGATTGGGAAATCTTCGTGGAGCGACTCGACCAATACTTCGTGGCCAACGAGCTGGAAGGAGAAGCGAACACTACCAAACGAAGGGTGATCCTCCTCACCGTTTGCAGGGCACCAACGTATGGCCTCATGAAAAATCTGCTCGCTCCAGCGAAACCCACAGAGAAGTCGTACGATGAGTTGTGCACACTGGTCCAGGAGCTTCTAAACCGGTAGGAAAGCGTTCTGATGGCGAGGTATCGGTTCTACACGTACAAGAGGTCTGAAGGCCAGGAAGTGGCGAGCTAAGTCGCCGAGCTAAGGCGCCTTGCAGGACATTCCAAATTTGAAGGACACTTGGAGCACATGTTCCGGGACTTCTTTGTACTTGGCATTGGCCATGAAGTAATACTTTGCAAACTTTTAACTGTACAGACCCCAACCTTGAGTAAAGCCATCGTGATAGCCCAGGCATTTATCGCCACCAGTGACAATACCAAACACATTTCTCAGCACACGAGTGCTGCTGCAAGTACTGTGAACAAGGTAACATTGTTTTTGAATCGAAATGTACAGGGTTGGACTTACACAACTGCAGCTGCATGACCGCAGATGACTGAGTCCACCATCAAGGGTGGTGAATGCAAGGCCATTAACACCTTGTTGGCGCTGCGCGGGTGATCATCGTTTCCATTCATGCCGCTTCAAAGGGTACGTTTCCAAGGGATGTGGAACAATGGGTACCTCCAACGCATGTGCAGGCAAGCTGCAAACCCTACTAATCCTGCAAACCACCATGTTGCAGAGGAGGACAGATCCACGGTGGACCACGATGAACCAGAGCCTCAGAACGAGGAGGCAGAGGTATATGGGGTGTATACATTTACCATAAAGTTCCCCCCGATAATGCTGAAGGTTGAATTAAATGGACTCCCGGTGTCCATGGAACAAGCCAGTCCATAATGAGCAAAAAGACTTTCGATAAGTTGTGGTGCAGCAAGGCCTCAAGGCACTGATTCCTGCAATCGGCAGTGCTACCGGAAAGGTTTCCTACGATGGAGCGGTGCACGAGTTATCATTCTGGGTGGTACCGGGCGATGGTCCCACACTGTTCGGCAGGAGCTGGCTGGGGAAGATACGCTGGAACTGGGACGATGTCCGAGCGCTTTCATCCTTCGAGGACATCTCATGTGCCCAGGTCCTAAATAAGTTCCCCTCGCTGTTCGAACCAGGCATAGGGAAGTTCCAAGGAACAAAAGTGCAGATCCATTTGATTCCGGGGCACGACCCATCCATCACAAGGTGAGAGCGGTACCTTACGTGATAAGAGAGAGGTTGGAGATCGAACTGGACAGGCTGCAATGAGAGGGCATCATCTCGCCGATCGAATTCAATGAGTGGGCCAGTCCGAATGTTCCTGTCCTCAAGGGAAATGGCACCGTCAGAATCTGTGGTGATTACAAAGTAACTATCAATCGTTTCTCACTGCAGGATCAATACTCACTACTGAAGGCAGACGACCAATTTGCGACGCTGGCGGGAGGAAAAACGTTCACGAAGCTGGATTTGACCTCGGCCTACATGATGCAGGAGCTGGAGGAAGCATCGAAAGGCCTCACCTGCATCAACACCCACAAAGGTCTCTTTAGTTACAACAGATGCTCATTTTGGATTCGATCGGCCGTGGCAATATTCCAGAGGAACATGGAAAGCTTGCTGAAGTCGGTCCTGCGCACCGTGGTCTTCCAGGACGACATCTTGGTTACAGGTCGGGACACCGTCGAGCACCTGCAGAACCTGGAGGAGGTTCTTAGTCGGCTTAATCGTGTGGGGCTCAGGCTAAAACGCTCGAAGTGCGTTTTCCTGGCGTCTGAAGTAGAGATCCTGAGGAGAAGAATCACGGCGGATGGCATCAGGCCCACCGATTCGAAGACGGAGGCAATCGAGAACGCAACGAGACCACAGAACGTGTCGGAGCTGCGCTCATTTCTGGGACTCCTGAACTATTTTGGTAACTTCTTACTGGGTCTTTGCACATTGTTAGAACCCCTGCACTCTTTACTGCGTAAAGGAGATGAATGGGCATGGGGTAAAAGCCAAGAAAATGCCTTTTGAGAAAGCTAGGAAGCTGTTATGTTCAAACAAATTGCTTGTGTTGTACGATCCATGTTAGCGTTTGGTACTAGCATGTGATGCGTCGTCGTACGGGGTAGGGTGTGTATTGCAACAAGCTAATGAATTTTGGAAATTGCAACCGGTTGCTTATGCATCCAGGAGTCTGTCTAAGGCCGAGAGGGCCTATAGTTTGATCGAAAAAGAAACGTTAGCGTGTGTTTAAGGGGTAAAGAAAATGCATCAATATCTGTTCGGGCTCAAATTTGAATCTGACACCGACCATAAGCTGCTTATGCCCCTCTTTTCTAAAAGCAAGGGGATAAATACGAATGCATCGGCCCGCATCCAGAGATGGGCACTCACGTTGTCCGCATACAACTACACCATCCGCCACAGGCCAGGCACAGAAAACTGTGCCGATGCTCTCAGTAGGCTGCCATTGCCCACCACAGGGGTGGAGATGGCACAGCCCGCAGATTTAGTCATGGTAATGGGGGCATTCGAGAGTGAGCAATCACCTGTTACCGCCCGACAGGTTAGAATCTCGATGAGCCAGGACCCCTTACTGTCCTTAGTAAAAAACTGTGTGCTCCACGGGAGTTGGTCTAGTGTCCTGTTAGAGATGCAGGAAGAAATAAAGCCGTACCAGCGGCGCAAAGATAAAATGTCTATACAGGCAGACTGCCTCCGATGGGGTAATCGGGTAGTGGTGACAAAAAAGGGCAGGGACACTTTCATTAGTGATCTCCACAGCACCCACCCAGGCATCGTAATGATGAAAGCGATAGCCAGATCCCACGTGTGGTGGCCTGGTATCGATGCGGACTTAGAGTCCTGTGTGCACAAATGTAACACATGTTCCCAGTTAAGCAATGCACCCAGGGAGGCGCCATTAAGTTTATGGTCCTGACCCTCCAAACCGTGGTCCAGAGTCCATGTCGACTATGCAGGCCCATTCTTGGGAAAAATGTTCTTAGTGGTTGTCAATGTGTACTCCAAATGGATTGAATGTGTGATAATGTCGGCAAGCACATCTGCTGCCACCATTGAAAGCCTATGGGCCATGTTTTCCACACACGGCCTGCCTGATGTCCTTCTAAGTGACAATGGGCCATGCTTTCCCAGTGCCGAGTTCAAGGAGTTCATGACCCGCAATGGGCTCAAACATGTCACATCTGCCCCGTTTAAACCAGCGTCCAACGGTCAGGCAGAACGAGCAGTTCAAACAATCAAGCTGAGCTTGAAAAGGGTAACTGGAGGCTCACTGCAGACTCGCTTATCCCGAGTCCTGCTGAGTTACCGCACAAGACCCCACTCACTCACTGGGTTCCCTCCCGCTGAACTGCTCATGAAAAGGGCACTTAAGACAAGGTTCTTGTTAGTACACCCTGATCTACATGAACAGGTAGAGAGCAGGCAGCTTCAACAGAATACATATCATGATCGCACAAATGTCTCCTGTGAAATTGAGATAAATGATCCTGTATTTGTGTTGAACTATGGACAAGGTCCCAAGTGGCTCCCTGGCATTGTTTTGGCCAAAGAGGGGAGTAGGGTGTTTGTGGTCAAACTCTCAAATGGACTCACCTGCAGGAAACACTTGGACCAAACCAAACTCAGATTCACGGACTATCCAGAACAACCCACAATAGACTCCACCTTTTTCGACCCTCCAACACACACACAAGTAGCAACCGACACAGCGGGTGACCACGATGCAGAACCCATCACCAGCAGCAGCCCAGCAGGACTCACCACCTCCAGCAGCCCAGCAAGGCCAGCGAGGGCCCAACAAAAGACTCACCAAAACCAGCATTTGCACCAAGACGATCAACCAGGGAAAGGAAGGCCCCAGATCGACTCAGATTGTAAATAGTTGCACGATTAACTTTTGGTGGGCGGGGGGGTGGGGGGGCAGGGGGAGTGTTGTTATGTATGTAAACCTGTAAATACTATGTCTAACCACCAGAGGGCTTATCCCCTGGAGTCCCAAGGGATCCCACAATCCCTTGGGAGCAGCTGTATATAAGGGGGCCTCACAGGCTGGAGAGGCACTCTGAGACCTGTAATAAAGGACTATGGTCACACCTTACTTTTAGCTTGCTGTATCTAGTCTGGTGGAGGACCTTTGTCTTACGGATGTTTAGCGTAAGGCCCATGCTTTTGTACGCCTCAGTAAATACGTCGACTATGTTCTGGATTTCAGCCTCTGTATGAGCGCAGACGCAGGCGTCGGCCACATACTGTAGCTCGACGACAGAGGTTGGGATGATCTTGGACCTGGCCTGGAGACAGCGAAAGTTGAACAGGTTCCCACTGGTTCTGTAGTTTAGTTCCACTCAGCGGGGAGCTTGTTGACTGTGAGGTGGAGCATGGCAGCGAGGAAGATTGAGAAAAGGGTTGGGGCGATGACGCAGCCCTGTTTGACCCCGGTCCGGACATGGATTGGGTCTGTAATGGATCCATTGGTAAGGATCACAGCCTGCATGTCTTTGTGGAGCCGGCGGAGGATGTTGATGAATTTTTGGGGGCATCCGAAACGGAGGAGGATGCTCCATAGACCCTCACGGCTGACAGTGCGAAAGGCCTTTGTAAGATTGAAGAAGGTCATGTATAAGGGCTGCTGCTGTTCCCTGCAACTGTCGCACTGCAAAAATCATGTCCGTTGTGCCCCGCAGGTGAGGAAATCCGAACTGTGACTGCGGGAGGAGTTCTTCGACCACAGGGAGAAAGCGATTGAGGAGGACTCCAGTGACGACTTTCCCAGTGGCTGATAGCAGAGAGATTCCTCTGGTTGCCGCAGTCGGATTTACCCTCTTTTTTAAAGATGGTCATGATCACTGCATCTCTGAGATCTCCCGGCATGTTCTCCTCCCTCCAGATGAGAGAGATGAGGTCATGTATTCGCGCCGGTAGTACCTCTCCGCCATACTTCAGTGCTTCAGCAGGGATTCCATCCGATCCCGATGGTTTGAAGCGTGAATCGGCTAGAATAGACTGGCGAAGGATACTTAAAGGATTGACGGTGGATAGGCAATGGCAAACATTTAAAGATCACATGGATGAACTTCAGCAATTGTACATCCCTGTCTGGAGTAAAAATAAAATGGGGAAGGTAGCTCAACCGTGGCTAACAAGGGAAATTAAGGATAGTGTTAAATCCAAGGAAGAGGCATATAAACTGGCCAGAAAAAGCAGCAAACCTGAGGACTGGGAGAAATTTAGAATTCAGCAGCGGAGGACAAAGGGTTTAAGTAAGAGGGGAAAATAGAGTACGAGAGGAAGCTTGCCGGGAAGATAAAAACTGACTGCAAAAGCTTCTATAGATATGTGAAGAGAAAAAGATTAGTGAAGACAAACGTAGGTCCCTTGCAGTCGGATTCGAGTGAATTTATAATGGGGAACAAAGAAATGGCAGACCAATGAACAAATACTTTGGTTCTGTCTTCATGAAGGAAGACACAAATAACCTTCCAGAAGTACTCGGGGACCGAGGATCTAGTGAGAAGGAGGAACTGAAGGATATCCTTATTAGGCTGGAAATTGTGTTAGGGAAATTGATGGGATTGAAGGCTGATAAATCCCCAGAGCCTGGTAGTCTGCATCCCAGAGTACTTAAGGAAGTGGCCCTAGAAATAGTGGATGCATTGATGATCATTTTCCAACAGTCTATCGACTCTGGATCAGTTCCTATGGACTGGAGGGTAGCAAATGTAACCCCACTTTTTAAAAAGGGAGGGAGAGAGAAATGGGTAATTACAGACCGTTTAGCCTGACATCAGTAGTGGGGAAAATGTTGGAATCAATTATTAAGGATGAAATAGCAATGCATTTGGAAAGCAGTGACAGGATCAGTCCAAGTCAGCATGGATTTATGAAAGGGAAATCTTGCTTGACAAATCTTCTGGAATTTTTTGAGGATGTAACAAGTAGAGTGGACAAGGGAGAACCAGTAGATGTGGTGTATTTGGACTTTCAATAGGCTCTTGACAAGGTCCCACACAAGAGATTGGTGTGCAAAATCAAAGCACATGGTATTGGGGGTAATATACTGATGTGGATAGAGACCTGGTTGGCAGACAGGAAGCAGAGAGTCAGGATAAACGGGTCCTTCTCAGAATGGGAGGCAGTGACTGGTGGAGTGCCGCAGGGCTCAGTGTTGGAACCCCAGCTCTTTACAATATACATCAATGATTTACATGAAGGAATTGAGTGTAAAATCTCTAAGTTTGCAGATGACACTAAACTGGGTGGCGGTGTGAGCTGTGAGGGGGACTCTTAAGAGGCTGCAGGGGAACTTGGACAGGTTAGGTGAGTGGGCAAATGCATAGCAGATGCAGTATAATGTGGATAAATATGAGGTTATCTACTTTGGGGGCAAAAACGCGAAGACAGAATATTATCTGAATGGCGGCAGATTAGGAAAAGGGGAGGTGCAACAAGACCTGGATGTCATGGTTCATCAGTCATTGAAAGTTGGCATACAAGTACAGCAGGCGGTGAAGAAGGCAAATGGTATGTTGGCCTTCATAGCGAGGGGATTTGAGTATAGGAGCAGGGAGGTCTTTCTGCAGTTGTACAGGGCCTTGGTGAAGCCTCACCTGGAATATTGTGTTCAGTTTTGGTCTCCTAATCTGAGGAAGGACGTTCTTGCTATTGAGGGAGTGCAGCGAAGGTTCACCAGACTGATTCCAGGGATGGCTGGACTGACATATGAGGAGAGACTGGATCAACTGGGCCTTTATATACTGGAGTTTAGAAGGATGAGAGGGGATCTCATAGAAATGTATAAGATTCTGACAGGACGGGACAGGTTAGATGCGGGACGAATGTTCCCGATGTTGGGGAAGCCCAGAACCAGGGAACACAGTCTTAGGATAAGGGGTAGGCTATTTGGGACTGAGATGAGGAGAAACTTCTTCACTCAGAGAGTTGTTAACCTGTGGAATTCCCTGCCGCAGAGAGTTGTTGATGCCAGTTCATTGGATATATTCAAGAGGGAGTTAGATATGGCCTTACGGCTAAGGGGATCAAGGGGTATGGAGAGAAAGCAGGAAAGGGGTACTGAGGGAATGATCAGCCATGATCTTATTGAATGGTGGTGCAGGCCCGAAGGGCCGAAAGGCCTACTCCTGCACCTATTTTCTATGTCTATGTTTCTATGCCTTAACTGTCCACCTGCCCAGTTTTACTGGGCGGGAAGGATTAAAATCAGCCTCAAAGCCTCATTCTTTGCTGTCAAATAATTCTATAACTATTGCTCTGTTTAGTATTCAGCTTGCGGTTTTTTGCTTTTGTGAATAATTTTTAATTGTACATAAATGTGATCAGTGGTTTAGCCTCTCCACGAGGCCTAGTGTGATATTTACACCCTAATGTAGTAGGCATCACGTGTTCTCCAGTAACCGACCGTGCTTGTGGTTAACTGGGCTGCCTGAGAGTAAGGGCTCAGGTCTCAGTTCGGAGGAGGGAGAGTCTGTTTAGACAAACCACTCCGAGCCTTTTACATTAAAAACCCACAACAACAGACACCCTCTCTCCCCAATCTACAGACACATCAATAGAGTAAATATATCTGCAAAAGTGAGACTTCTGAGAAGTAAAATAATGAAGTGAAGAGACGTGACAATGTGACAGGAAACTGATAAATTAGGGAACACGTTAAATCATCGAACCATACGGCACAGATGGAGACCATTCGGCCCACCATGCCTGTGCTGGCTCTTTGATAGAGCTATCCAATTAGTCCCCCTCTCCTGCTCTTTCCCCATAGCCCTGTATTTTCCCCATTAAGTATTTATACAACTCCCTTCAGAAAGTTATTGAATCTGCTTCCACCTCCCTTTCAGGCCGTGCAGGTCAGGTCACAACTCCTGTGTAAAAATAATTCTCCTCATCTCACTTCTGGCTCTTTTACCAATTACTTCAAATCTATAATTCTAAATAGAATCCTGGAGTAGTACAGCCGAGAAAGAGGCCATTCGGGCTGTGCTGGTGCTTTCGAAGAGTAATCCAGTTAGTCGCACTCCCGCTCTTTCCCCATATCCCTGAAATTTGTTCTCCAAGTATTTATCCAATTCCCTTTTGAAGGTTACTATTGAATCTGTATCCACCTCGCAATCAGTCTCCAAAGCCTTCACGTCCTTCCTAAAGTCTGGTGCCCAGATTTGGACACAGTACTCCAGCTGGGGCCGGACTAGTGATTTATATATGTTCAGCATAACTTCCTGGCTTTTGTACTCTGCCTCTATTTATAAAGCCCAGGATCTCGTATGCTTTTTTAACCAAAGCAAAATATTGGATGCTGGAAATCTGAAATAAAACAGAAAACACTGGGAAATACTCAGCAGGTCGGGCAGGATCCGTGGAGAGAGAAACAGAGTTAATGTTTCAGCTTGTTGGCCTTTCATCTGAACTGGAAAAAGTTAGAGATCTAACAGGTTTTAGACAAGTCCAGAGGCAGGGAAAGAGGGAGTGGAGGAAAGAACAATAAGAAAGGTCTATGATAGGGTGGGAGGCAGGAGTGATTAAATGAAAAAAGGGATTATTTTTGTACTGCGATGTGGGCGTCGCTGGCAAGGCCAGCATTTATTGCCCATCCCAAATTGCCCTGGAGATGGTGGTGGTGAGCTGCCTTCTTGCACCGCTGCAGTCCGTGTGGTGAAGGTTCTCCCACAGTGCTGTTCCCGAGGGAGTCCCAGGATTTTGACCCAGCGACGATGAAGGAACAGCGATATATTTCCAAGTCAGGATGGTGTGTAAATTGGAGGAGAACTTATCCTCCACACGAGCTGCATCGTAACCCCCTGACCCCATGTCAGTTTATCCTGAAGAGCGCAACTCCAAACCAACGTTGCTTCGTAGACTTGAGACCCTCCTTCCCACTCACATACACATTTCAGAATGTGTTTCTTCCCAAAGCTCCAGTGGCTCTTTGATGTGGCTTCACGTGAAAAGTGTCACACTTTGGATCCTTGCTCCATGTTGAATGAAGTGATCTCAGCCAGAGTACTTGTGGTAACTGCTTTAATTATCCTGGATTATCTTTAATTATCCTGTGCTAACCAGCGACACCTGCTGGAAAGTGCATGTTTGGTGAGGACAGAGGGACGTGTTCATGGAAAGTACTCAAGATAGTTTTCTAGATCAGTATGTCGAGGAACCAATGAGAGAACAGGCTATTTTAGATCTAGTACTGTGCAATGAGACAGGGTTCATTAATAACCTTGTAGTAAAGGGGCCTTTTTCACCATAATGTCCATAGTGTCAGCTGTGGCTCAGTGGGTCAGAAAGTTCTGAGTTCAAGCCCTACTCCATGGCACTTGAGCACATAAATCTAGGCTGACACTCCAGTTCACTGCTGTCGGAGGTGCCATCTTTCGGATGAGACGTTAAACTGAGGCCCCATCTGCACTCAGGTGGATGTAAAAGATCCCATGGCACTATTTTGAAGAAGAGTCGGGAAGTTGTTCCTGGTGTCCTGCCCAATATTTATCCCTCAATCAACTTAACAAAAAACAGATTAGCTGGTCATTATCACATTGCTGTTTGTGGGAGCTTGCTGTGTGAAAATTGGCTGCCGCATTTCCCACATTACAATAATGACTACACTTCAAAAAATACTTCATTGTCTGGTGGTCATGAAAGGCTATATAAATGCAAATCTTTATAGTATGACAGAATTTTATGTTGCGTTTGAGAGTGACTCAGTCACATCTAAAACCAGGGTCTTCAATCTGAACAAAGCAAACTACGTGGGTATGAGAGGACCATTGGCTAAGGTAGGTTGGGAAACTGCATTAAAAGAAACTAGATTAAAAGATATCAATAGCTAAGCAATGGCAAACATTTAAAGAAAAATGTTATATTTCACAATAGATATACATTCGCTTAAGGAATAAAAACCCCACGGGAAAAATGATCCAACCGGTGCTAACAAAAGAAGATAAAGATAATATGAGGTTATTAGATTAAATGAAGAGGCTTATAATGTTGGCAAAAGGAGTAGTAAGACTGAGGATTGGGAGGATTTTAGAATTCAGCAAAGGATGACCAAGAAATTGATCAAGAGAGGGAAAAAAGAATATGAGAGTAAAATAGCAAGAGACATAAAAACAGATTGTAAACGTTTCTGTAGGGTGTAAAAACAGATTGTAAAAGTTTCTGTAGGATGTAAAAACCGATTGTAAAAGTTTCTATAGGATGTAAAAACAGATTGTAAAAGTTTCTGTCGGATGTAAAAACCGATTGTAAAAGTTTCTGTAGGATGTAAAAAACGATTGTAAAAGTTTCTATAGGATGTAAAAACCGATTGTAAAAGTTTCTGTAGGATGTAAAAACAGATTGTAAAAGTTTCTGTCGGATGTAAAAACCGATTGTAAAAGTTTCTGTAGGGTGTAAAAAGGAAGGGAGCAGCAAAAGTAAACGTGGGTCCCTTAGAGGAGAACTTATAATGGGGAATAAGGACATGGCAGGGACATTAAACAAATACATTGTCTCTGTCTTCACAGTAGAAGACACAAAAAACTTCTGGAAATATTGGGAAACCAAGGGGCCAAAATTTCCCTCTGCCCGAAACGGGTCACATGCACTGCATTTGAGTGTCCCTTACCTCGAGATGGATGGGGTGGTGTTAGGAGGGAAATTGGTCTTTTTGGGCCCGAAACGGAGCGGAGCGGTAATGCCTGGTGGTAAGGGCTGCTTTCAGCGGTGTGGCAGCGGAGTGGTGTTTGGAGCGCGACATTCCCCTCCCTGCCCTTTGATGCTAACCATGCAGCTGCTCCCTGGCCACCTTAAAGGGCAGGTTTTGCAGCTGTGTCTTGAGTCCGTTCTGACTTACATCTGAGGCGATGGCTGCAAGGGGAGGTTTGAGGAGGGCCAGCCGCTTCAGCGACACAGAGCTGGAGACTCGAATGGAAGTTGTGGAGGGAAGGAGGTGGCTACTCTTCCCTGAAAGTGGTGGGAGACAAACTCGGAGCGTCTTCACCGAAGCCTGGAGGGAGATTGTGGAGGAGGTTTCAGGGACCTCCATTCACCAGCGGACCCCCAACCAATGCAGGAAAAGGCTAACCGACCTTACTCGAGTGATGAAATTGAGAACATGTTCCCCTAACTCCTCACATTACATCTGCCACACTCTCTTTCACCTTAACTTGTTCCTCACCAACACGATACAGGAGCTGAAGTGCCTGTTGATTGCTGGCCTGTATGTGTGCACACTCACTGGATGATAGAAACACAGAAAATAGGTGCCATTCGGCCCTTCGAGCCTGCACCACCATTCAATATGATCATGGCTGATCATGCAACTTCAGTATCCCATTCCTGCTTTATCTCCATTCCCCTTGATCCCTTTAGCCGTAAGGGTCACATCTAACTCCCTTTTTAATATATCTAACGAACTGGCCTTAACAACTTTCTGTGGTAGAGAATTCTACAGGTTCACAATTCTCTGAGTGAAGAAGTTTTTCCTTATCTGAGGAAGGACATTCTTGCTATTGAGGGAGTGCAGCGAAGGTTCACCAGACTGATTCCCTGGATGGCAGGACTGACATATGAGGAGAGACTGGATCGACTGGGCCTGTAGTCACTGGAGTTTCGAAGGAAGAGAGGGGCTCTCATAGAAACATATAAAATTCTGACGGGACTGGACAGGTTAGATGCAGGAAGAATGTTCCCGATGTTGGGGAAGTCCTGAACCAGGGTACACAGTTTAAGGATAAGGGGTAAGCCATTTAGGACCGAGATGAGGAGAAACTTCTTCACTCAGAGAGTTGTTAACCTGTGGAATTCTCTACCGCAGAGAGTTGTTGATGCCAGTTCATTGGATATATTCAAGAGGAAGTTAAATATGGCCCTTATGGCTGAAGGGATCAAGAGGTATGGAGAGAAAGCAGGAAAGGGGTACTGAGGTGAATGATCAGCCATGATCTTATTGAATGGCGGTGCAGGCTTGAAGGGCCAAATGGCCTACTCCTGCACCTATTTTCTATGTTTCTATGAGGGGGAAAAGTTGAATAGGTTGGGCCTCTACTCATTGGAATTCAGAAGAATGAGAGGTGATCTTATCGAAACGTATTAGATTATGAGGGGGCTTGACAAGGTGGATGCAGAGAGGATGTTTCCACTGATGGGGGAGATTACAAATAGAGGTCATAACCTTAGAATAAGGGGCTGCCCATTTAAAACTAAGATGAGGAATTTCTTCTCTCAGAGGTTTGTAAATCTGTAGAAACGCCGATCTATTCCCCTTACAACATAAAAACTGACTGCAAAAGCTTCTATAGATATGTGAAGAGAAATAGATTAGTGAAGACAAATGTAGGTCCCGTGCAGTCAGAATCAGGTGAATTTATAATGAGGAACAAAAAAATGGCAGACCAATTGAACAAATACTTTGGTTCTGTCTTCACTAAGGAAGATACAAATTGTAGTTTATGCATCCCTGTTTACTGTGTGATGTCTGTAACACTGTTATGCCACACTGAATGTACCCTTACACTGTACAGACCTTACCTGTACACCAGAGGGTGCTGCTGCTGGAGACCTAAGGGTTACCTGCACACTGCAGGTGACCTAGTATAAAAAGGAACACACAGCTTGTTGTCCTCACTCAGGAGCTGCAAATAAAGGACGACAGTCTACACTGTTTAAGTATCATACCCTGCCTCGTGGAGTCATTACATAAGGTGCCTACATACACTACAACTGGCGACGGGAATACGAGGTCACGACCCACACGCTCAGCATGTCGAATCTCAGCAACTTTCAGCAATTTACCGATGGGGAAGATTGGGACACTTTTGTAGAAAGATTGCAACACTTAAGGAGACTGGCTGCACCGTGCGACTTTGGCGACCACCTAAATGAAGCACTAAGGGACTCTAAACCGACGCGAGCAGTGCACCACATTGATACTTCTCAGGGCAGAAACGCTGCCCCGAGTCCCACAACCCTGAGTCCACCACATGGGGCAAACCAGCTAGCCCCGTGCTGGCGCTGTGGAGGAAACCACAGGGCCCACCAGTGCCACTACAAAGACTATGCATGCAAAGAGAAAAGGCACCTTCAAAGGATGTGCAGAGAAAGCTTTACTCACCGCGTCTCTGAAGAGTTGGCTGATCACCGGGGCTCCGACACAGAGGGAGGTGAAGTTGCTCAACCCCTGGACCTGCTCCACTGAAAGTTCTCCGTGGATGATAAAAGTAGACATTGACGGGGTCCCAGTTTCTATGGAGATCGACACAGGGGCGAGACAGTCTGTGATGAGCCAAATGACCTTTGAAGAAATTTGGATAAATCCTGCCAATCGACCAAAACTGTCTCCGGTCCAGGCAAAGCTGCTCACTGATACCAAAGGTAAAATCCAAATCATTGGCAGCGTAGACGTCCAGGTCTCCCAGGGCGGCGTGTTGAACAAACTCCCCCTGTGGATTGTAGCTGGCGACGGTCCCATGTTGCTGGGCAGGAATTGGATGAACCTGGTCCACATCAGGCGAAGTGGCCCTGTGGAAGAAAAGACCACCTGCAGGCACCAGCACCTCGAGGAGAAAAATTTGTCATCAAAATGGCTGCCGCCATACCACGAGTGAGGATGGAGGAGCATCACGTGACACCGAACAACCAATCGGATTTGAAGGCTCCCTTAAAGGAGACTGGTAACCAAAGAAATTTAAAGGGGAAGTTTCAACTATTTGAGTACATGGACTTTAAAGCTAAAGATATGATTAAAGGTTCCAAGTATGAAAATGTATGCAATGTAACAATGAATTGTGATGCTGGTTTAACTAATGTGACTAATGAGATGAATGCAGGTATCAGTAAGGTTATGAACAAGTTTATTATGCTTAACAATAATGATAGAGAATGTGAAATGCCTAATGTAATCATGTCTGTTGAAACCAGGACACCCAAAAGTGATGCAAATGCTAGAATGTATAATGCAGGCTCGACTATGTGTGATCATGTATACGGGTAGGACACTGCCAAAGGACATTGGGTCCTACAGGGACCATGCCGATGCCAATGGAATCTCCCTATGGGAGACCCCCAGGTCCAGAAAGCTACCTGACCATGTAGCCTGGACCTTTGGCATGAATGTGATGCCCCTTGCAGGACACACACACACAGGCAGTGGGAGCAGACCCACTACAGGGACAGTGGTCAATAGGCAGCCCAGCCACCACCAATGGCAACCTGCACCAGACCAGCCCTACAATCCCTGGCCACCAGGGCCAACACCAGGAGCTTGAGGCCAATATCCTCCAGCTTCCCTGGCAAACCCTGGGATAACCTGACCCTCATCCCAATTGGTGGACAAGGAGCCCACCCAGTCTTGTGGCCCTGCCCACCACCCCACAACTACCCACATCACAGTGTATACACACCACCCACTGCTGCCGTGGCTACCCCCCCGAGGGATCCCACAACAGTGACACCCACTTGGTCTGTGTGTGAGGGAGGAGAAACGTACGAGGCTAATCTCAAGCACAGGGGTCACACCTGGCGACCACACAACCCTCACCACAACCTCCCATAGCCCACCACTGATCACCTCCCCTGGTCATGACAATAAGGACATGAAAAATGCTTAGGGGGGAGTATTGTTGTGTATGCATGCCTGTTTACTGTGTGATGTCTGTAACACTGTTATGCCACACAGAATGTATCCTTATACTGTACACACCTTACCTGTACACCAGAGGGTGCTGTTGCTGGAGACATAAGGGTTACCGGCACACTGCAGGTGACCCAGTATAAAAAGGAACTTGCAGCTTGTTGTCCTCACTCAGGAGCTGCAAATAAAGGACTACAGTCTACACTGTTTAAGTATCATACCCTGCCTCGTGGAGTCATTACTACAGGTGCCTACATACACTACACAAATAACCTTCCGGAAATACTAGGGGACCGAGGGTCTAGTGAGAAGGAGGAACTGAAGGAAATCCTTATTAGTTAGGAAATTGTGCAAGGGAAATTGATGGGATTGAAGGCCGATAAATCCCCAGGACGTGATAGGCTGCATTCCAGAGTACTTAAGGAAGTGGCCCTAGGAATAATGGATGCATTGGTGGTCATTTTCCAACATTCTATAGACTCTGGATCAGTTCGTATGGATTGGAGGGTAGCTAATGTAACCCCACCTTTTAAAAGTGGAGGGAAAGAGAAAACATGGAATTATAGACCGGTTAGACTGACATCGGTCATGGGGAATGTTATGTATGTTAATGTATATACTGTAACACTAGACCACTGAATGTACCTTCACACTGTACACTCCATACCTGTACCACCAGAGGGAGCTGCTGGTGGAGACCTAAGGGTCACCTGCAAACTGCAGGTAACCAAGTATAAAAGGGAGTTCGCCTCATTGTGTCCTCACTCAAGGAGCTGCAATAAACGGACTAAGGTCACTACAGTTCAAGTACTATACCCTTAACTCATGGAGTCATTATTAGAATGCTTACATATACTACAACTGGCGACGAGGTTACGAATTTCCATGCAAACACATTTTTTTCAGCACTTATTTAGTACGTTACATCTTTTTTCAAACCTTTTAGTTTTATTTTTTTTTAAAAAGAGATCAGATTTAACTTTTTGTTTTAAATGTATCGCATTTTGTTATGCCTTTTCTTAACCAGTGGTACTTGAAACCTTCACAACAAAATTAATTCTTCACTGTTCCCATCCTAATTTCTGCTCCCCTTTTGCAGAATTTATATTTATTGTTGAATTACAAAATGTCAAATATGGTAACACTGTTTTTTTTTGCCTAACTTCTGTTTCAGAAGCTGATCAAAAACTTTAACCTTTTGCTCTGTAACTTCAATTTTGTGATACAGTATCTCATAAATTACATTTTTTTTAAGCTTTAGCTTCTGACGCAGCATATGTAAAAATCTCTTTACTGAGCTAGAAGCTTTCGCGTCAAGGTTTTACACAAAGGAAAAATGGGACCTTACTTCCCCAGCCTGCAGCCTCGGCACACACACACAGGCTTCTTTTTTTTAAAAAAGGCATTACAGTTTCCCTTCTCTGTTCTTTATCTTATTCCTAGACAGACATTCACAAAAGTCTCTTTTCATTCAACACAGTTTATTGTTTAGCCGGCTCTATTCTTGGATCCATACTTCACTTAAGATAATCACTATCAGGTTTTTTTTTATTTCTGACATATTGATTTACTTCCTCTGTTAATTTTACGTGGGCTCGCAGTATCAAGACCACAGCCTTTTCATTTTTATCTTTCTTTTCCTTCTCCCACCATTCCCGCTGATTTGCTGGCGGGTCCTAGGGGTCCTATCCTGACTTAATCATATTCTCAATTAGTTTCTTTTGTTTTTCCGCCAGGTGGCGAGTAAGGGACCCTTCCAGTCCCCACTCGAGGTTATTTGCTTTATTGGCCATTCTTGGGTAGGACTAGAACCGTTAGGAATCTACTCTCAGAGGTCCGCTTTCTACCTCGCGTAACTTGTAGTAGACCGTCTCCTGGCTACTGTCAGGTCACAAGTTCTGTTGTTACACAAACTTATACAATTCTTAAAACGTGTTTAAGCAATTCCCGCAGTGCCCCACGCCTCCTGAGCGACTACCTACCACCGTTTTGCCTGTCGGTCCGACTCTGTTCACAGGTTTGGTTTTCGTTGGTCACTGTGCTCCGGGGTATATTTTCAAATCACACTACTGGGTCTGGGAAGTGTCGCTCGGTATCACGATCCCACGGTCTAAGTGTGTTCCCTACGCCTACTTAGTTCCTGGCCGTCACGTGGGACTAAAGTCCTCTTAATTCAGGCTCAGGCTAGGCGTTTGAGATATTAGACCGTCTCCTCGTGTCGATCAACCGGCTTCCACCTCCCACACCCTTTATAATTAAACATTTGTTATACTCACCCGGGTTTTTCCAAGGGCGTCCAGCGACTCCGGGAAATCCTGTTCGTGACGCCACTGTTAGCGTGGATGTTTTCACCCAAGAATCACTCAACACTCGGGATCGGTTCCAATGCCAAAACAGCCTTTATTTACGCCGGCGGGGAGGAAGCCTCTGATCTAAGTCCAGGCACCTCTCTCCACCGAACAAAGAAATTCATCGATATTTATATGTTTTACAATAGTTCATTGCAGTTACTCAGCCCACTTCGGCTGGACACAATCCAATCATAATGATTATAGATTACATATAGGTTTCTTTAACCCAAAAGAATTCCCCTGATACCTCAGGGGCTGTATGTTCGG
This sequence comes from Pristiophorus japonicus, assembly GCF_044704955.1. Lineage (NCBI taxonomy): Eukaryota > Metazoa > Chordata > Chondrichthyes > Pristiophoridae > Pristiophorus > Pristiophorus japonicus. The sequence continues at coordinate 172,166 of NW_027254573.1, read as the reverse complement.
TTCTTGTCAGTTCGGGCTGATTAATAACCTCGTTATGTAGGCCCCCCCTTATCTCTGTTCCTTGGGGCTCTGCTGTGCGAAGTCCTTGATTAAAGACATTCCATACCAGGTACTATAATGGTTCGTTATAGTTATCTTGTCTCAAATGGATGATCCAAGGCATTCCCGGTAGTGGGCCTCACTAGGTCATTGCTCGGTCAGCCTCAGTCAACAGTTCATTGCTTGACTAACTGAGTTCCCATCATGCTTGGGCAGCCATTTTATATGCGGCCACTTTAAACCTATATAAGTTTTGATATATTCAGCAGGTGCCTAATGCCCATAACACAGCGAAAGTTCACCAGGCTGATTCCTGGGATGGCAGGAATAACATGTGAAGAAAGACTGGATTGACGAGGCTTATTATTCATTGAAATTTAGACGAATGAGAGGGGATCTCATAGAAACGTATAACATTCTGACGGGATTGGACAGGTTAGATGCAGGACGAATGTTCTCGATATTGGAGAAGTCCAGAACCAGGGGTCACAGTCTAAGGATAAGGGGTAAGCCATTTAGGACCAAGATGAGGAGAAACTTCTTCACTCAGAGAGTTGTGAACCTGTGGAATTCTCTACAACAGAAAGTGATTGAGGCCAGTTTGTCAGATATATTCAAAAGGGAGTTAGATATGGCCCTTACGGCTAAAGGGATCAAGGAGTATGGAGAGAAAGCAGGAATGGGGTACTGAGGGAATGATCAGCCATGATCATATTGAATGGTGGTGCAGGCTCGAAGGGCCGAATGGCCTACTCCTGCACCTATTTTCTATGTTTCTATGTTTCTATGATGTGATTGCATCAAATTGTAAGGTGGAGCAGTGAGTGCTGCACAAAGCAGGTGGAGGTTTAAACAAGACAATGCTGGCAAGCAGAGTGGTGCAGAAGTAGTAACCCATCGCACGGCAGTGAACAAATTGAAAGTGCCAGTTGTTAGGTGAACTTTTTCAAAGTATTTGTTTGTGTAATTGTGTAAAGTGGTGTGTAAAGCAAAAGAAATGATCTCCTTGCAAAGAGAAGAAATTTGTGTTAGCTTTGCAGGGCATTGTGAGGCTGAGGGTGAGAATGTGTGTCACAAAGGATGATCAGGAGTGTATTTGAAGTCAGTGTTAGCAGTGTATTTGAAGTTGAGAGTAAATTGCTGTTCAGAATCAATGGAGGAAGGCTGAGAGTGACTTTTGGGAGGATGAAATTGTTATGTATGTATGTAGACCTTACCCAAATGTAAGACTTGCCTCTAGGAGGCACACTTGTGGGAGACCTAAAGGTCACCTGTGCACCCTGGGGCAAGCAGGTATAAAAGGTGATTCACCATGCTGCTTCCTCACTCTGGAGTCTGAATAAAGAGACCAAGGTCACAACAGTTTGAGCTTGCAATATAGTCCTGTGAATTTAGTCTGAACATAACAAATTGGCGACGAGTAACAGATCAGGAAATTTTACTCGGTAATGCCTGACATTGTTATTCTTGAGAGATTTGTTGAGGGTGATGATTGGGAAGCCTTTGTGGAGCACCTCGACCAGTACTTCGTGGCCAACGAGCTGGACAAGGCTGAGACAGCGACCAAGCTCAGGGTGATTCTCCTCACCGTATGTGGGTCTTCGGTTTGTGGCCTCCTGAAAAATTTGCTGGCACCGGTCAAAATAACAGACAAATCTTACACAGAGCTGTGTACGCTGGCGAAGGAACACCTCAAGCCAAAGGAGAGCATCCTCAAGCCAGGTATCACTTTTACACACACCATCGCTCCGAGGGCCAGAATTTGGGGCAGTGAGACTTTGCAGGATCCTTGGGGGAAATGTTGCGGGACTTTTTCATGCTTGGAATTGGCCACAAGGTCACCCTTCGCAAACTGCTGTCTGCTGTATCCCTGGATCTGAGCAAGGCCCTCACGATAGCCCAAGCTTTCATATCCACGAGCGATAACACAAAACAGATATCTTCACAGAATCGAAGTTCACCGGCAAGCACCGTGCACAAAATAATGTTTGCAGCAGGCAGATCTGTACAGGGCAGGGCCCACCCGATTACAAAGGCCAGACCTAAGCCTAGAGTAACTCAGAGTCCACCGTGGGGCGTGAATGCGTATCCATTAGCACCATGTTGGCACTGCAGGGGCAGCCATAGAGCTCATCAATGCCGACTCAAGCCCTATGTGTGCAAGGGCTGTGGAACAATGGGGCACCTCCAGCGAATGTACAAACTATCTCTGACTCACCATGTGGCAGAGTCAGGAGAGGACGACCGATCCAACGAGCAGGAGAGGCAACTGAACCTGAGGATGAAGAGGAAGTATATGGGATACATACCTCCACCACCAAAAGCCCTCCGATAATGTTAAAAGTTGAACTTAACGGCACTCCAGTCTCCATGGAACTAGACACGGGGGCGAGTCAATCAGTCATGAGCCAGAAGGCTTTCGAGAGGCTATGGGGCGACAGAGCACAGCGACCCAAGCTGATCCTGATTCAGGCAAAGCTGTGCACCCACACCAAGGAACTGATACCAGTTATTGGTAGTGTGGACATAAGAGTATTCCATGAGGGAGCAGTGCACGATTTACCACTGTGGATTGTTTCAGGTGATGGGCCAACACTGCTTGGCAGGAGGTGGACGGGGAAGATCCGATGGAACTGGGAAGACCTCTGTGTACCTCCTCCGGTGAACGAGGCTTCCCTTTCCCAAAGACCGAGCATACCCCCACTTCCAGCTGAACCAGGCATCGAAGTGTAGATCCATTCGCAGATCCCTGAGTCACAGACTGCTCCTCACAACCACGAGGAGGTAAAGTTCAACTGAGCAGCGGGACAGGCGCGGTACCTACCACCCGAAGCCGACGACCCCTTCGCCACGATGGAAGAGGCTCCAGGTCGACTATGCGGAGTGGGACTTCGGCCGAAACAATCCGAGTGTGTCTTCCTGACACAAGAGGCAAAATATCTGGTGAGGAAGATCACGGCAGGAGGCATCACGACACGGACGAGAGGGCGCCCAGACCACGGGACGAGAGAGCGTCCAGACCACGGGACGAGAGAGTGTCCAGACCACAGGACGAGAGAGCACCCAGACCACGGGACGAGAGACCGTCCAGACCATGGGACGAGAGAGCGCCCAGACCACGGGACGAGAGAGTGCCCAGATCACGGGACGAGAGAGTGCCCAGACCACGGGACGAGAGAGTGCCCAGATCACGGGACGAGTGAGTGTCCAGACCACGGGACGAGAGAGTGCCCAGATCACGGGACGCGTGAGTGTCCAGGCCACGGGACGAGAGAGTGTCCAGACCGCGGGACGAGAGAGTGTCCAGACCACGGGACGAGAGAGTGTCCAGACCACGGGACGAGAGGGCACCCAGACCACGGGACGATAGAGTGTCCAGACCACGGGACGAGAGGGCGCCCAGACCACGGGACGAGAGAGTGTCCAAACCACGGGACGAGAGAGTGTCCAGACCGCGGGACGAGAGAGTGTCCAGACCACGGGACGAGAGGGCACCCAGACCACGGGACGAGAGAGTGTCCAGACCACGGGAACGAGAGGGCGCCCAGACCACGGGACGAGAGAGTGTCCAGACCACGGGACGAGAGAGTGACCAGACCACGGGACGAGAGAGTGTCCAGACCACGGGACGAGAGAGTGTCCAGACCATGGGACGGGAGAGTGTCCAGACCACGGGACGGGAGAGTGTCCAGACCACGGGACGAGAGAGTGTCCAGACCACGGGACGGGAGAGTGTCCAGACCACGGGACGAGAGAGTGTCCAGACCACGGGACGAGAGAGTGTCCAGACCACGGGACGAGAGAGTGTCCAGACCACGGGACGGGAGAGTGTCCAGACCACGGGACGGGAGAGTGTCCAGACCACGGGACGGGAGAGTGTCCAGACCACGGGACGGGAGAGTGTCCAGACCATGGGACGGGAGAGTGTCCAGACCACGGGACGAGCGAGTGTCCAGACCACGGGACGAGAGAGTGTCCAGACCACGGGACGAGAGAGTGTCCAGACCACGGGACGAGAGAGTGTCCAGACCACGGGACGGGAGAGTGTCCAGACCACGGGACGAGAGAGTGTCCAGACCACGGGACGAGAGAGTGTCCAGACCACGGGACGAGAGAGTGACCAGACCACGGGACGGGAGAGTGACCAGACCACGGGACGGGAGAGTGTCCAGACCACGGGACGGGAGAGTGACCAGACCACGGGACGAGAGAGTGTCCAGACCACGGGACGAGAGAGTGTCCAGACCAGGGGACGGGAGAGTGTCCAGACCACGGGACGGGAGAGTGTCCAGACCACGGGACGGGAGAGTGTCCAGACCACGGGAGTTCGCCGCAACAGAACGGAGGGATGTGTCGCCCAGCAAGGAAGACGACTGGGTTTGGGGCAAAGGTAAAGGGGCGGCCGCTTAGAAGGCCAGGAACCCACTACATTCCAATAAATTGTGTGCACCATGTAAGCCTTGCGAGCGGTCTTTCGTGGCCAATGATGTACCATTGTATGGGGGTACCTTACAACAAGCCAAAGTAGCGGGCGAACTCCAACCAGTTGTATATGTATCTAACAAAGTATTCGTAGCAAGTGAGATGTTACCGCACGGGGTCGGGAGTGTTGTGCAGCAACAAACGATTGAACATGGAGCAAATAAGTTAAACAAAGCAGCAGCCTGTGATCACGGGACTAAAGAGACGTACCAAAGAGTGTCCCAATATGTGCTCGAGTCAGACAAGCTGCTCACCCCACAAGTTTGGGAGAGCAGAGGCACCATTATCGATGTGTTGTTTGGAGAATGTCCAACACTGTCTGTGCACTGTAACATGATCCGCCACGGGCCAGGCACAGAGAGCGGCACCTATGCTCTCAGTTGGCCACCGTTGCCCACCCCCGGGGTGGAAACAGCGCAGCCGGCAGACACACTCGCAGTTGTGGAAGTGCTAGAAAGCGAGGGGTTAACTGTAACGGCCCACCAGCTTAGGACCTGGACCAGCCAGGATCCCATGTTACCGCCTGCCAAAGGTGGACTGCTAGACGGGATGTGGCAACCTATCCGTCGCAGAGACAATAGACCCATCCCAATGTTACAAAGTAAGGCAGGGCGGCTACACACAGTCGGTGGTCCGGGGTCCCCATACTACAGCCCAATCTCCACTGGGACCACTAGGCCTCCCGCCACGACCGAAAGTCTCAAGGCCATTGCGGCCATCCTGGGCTCGCCAGGCCTCAGGGTCAGCACCACGCGTGTCACGGTAGTCTCCCGACAGACCCGGCTATCCTGGGTGTTACACAATCACCAGACAGAATCACTCAGAACCGAGCCTTCCACATGCCACCAGCAGAGAATGCACCATGATTTCACGGCCCTCCACCCAACATCAGAATAAGTGATGTAGACCATGTTCAGGGCCCCAGTTGGACCACCAATACTGCATTAGCCAAGGGGTTGAAAGGAGTGTGTGTGATGAAAACAGAGCGTGTAATTGTGAAACCATGTTCCGGGCTAACGAGTAAAGCATTTGGACAAGACCAAACAGCGAACAACAGATAACCAGGAACCACTGTGAAAGGACCTGGCTCCCAGTGACCCACTAACACGATCAACTTCACCGTCAACCACAAGGATGAACAATGTCAGAACTTCAACCCAGGCGATCGACCCGGAGACACGGGGCACCAGATCGTCTCAACTTGCAAATAACTTGCACAATAAGAATTTGGGGGGGGAGTGATGTTATGTATGTATGTAGCCCTTACACAAATGTAAGACTTGCCACTAAGCTCACCTGTGGGAGACCAAAAGGTCACCTGTGCACCCTGGGACAAGCAGGTATAAAAGGTGATTCACCATGCTGCTTCTCCACTCCAGAGTCTGAATAAAGAGACCAAGGTCACAACAGTTTGACCTTGCGATACAGTCCTGTGAATTTAGTCTGAACACAACAGAAATGATGGTGCCTAATCATATGTGAATGTCTGCAGACAATTTGGGAGGTAAAGATGACCTCAAGTGAAAGAGAAATGTGGCACTGGAAGCAGGCCAGGTGGATAAGGTGGTTGGTTAAGAAGGCATACGGAATGCTTGCCTTTATTAGCCGAGGCATAGAATATAAGAGCAGGGGGGTTATGCTTGAACTGTATAGAACACTGGTTAGGCCACACCTGCAGTACTGTGTGCAGTTCTGGTCACCACATTACAGGAAGGGTGTGATTGCACTGGAGAGGGTACAGAGGAAATTTACGAGGATGTTGCTGGGAGTGGAGAATCTTAGCTATGAGGACAGATTGGATAGACTGGGTTTGTTTTCCTTGGAACAGAGGAGGCTGAGGGGAGATCTCATTGAGCTGGATAAAATTATGAGGAGACGAGATATAGTGGATAGGAAGGTCCTATTTCCCTTAACAGAAGGGTCAACAAGCGGATGGCATAAATTTAAAGTAATTGGTAGAATATTTAGAGAGGATTTGAGGGAAAATTTCTTCACACAGAGGGTAGTGGGGATCTGGAACTCACTGCCTGAAAGGGTGGTAGAGGCAGAAACTCTGACCACATTTAAAAAGTACTTGGATGTACACTTGAAGTGCCGTGACCTGCAGGGTTACGGACCTAGAGCTGGAAAGTGGGATTAGGCTGGATAGCCTCTTGTTGATCGGTGCGGACACCGTGGGCCGAAATGGCCTCCTTCCGTGCTGTAAATTTCTGTGATTCGATGATTCTATGATTGTAAAGATGAGCTCCAGTGAAAGAGAAATGTGGCACCTGGGGATAGTTTGAAATGCAGATCCAGTGGAATATTAGTTTGAAGCAGCTGAGCAGAGTGGTGCAGCAGAAGTGTGCTGGGCCCATAACCCAGAGGTCAATGGGTCGAAACCATTCTCTGCTAGCAGCAAGATCAACTTTTAAATAACTCATTCAATTGCTGCCCACAATCAACACAGTGAGGCTGAGTGACACTGGGTAAATAGTCAAGTAATGGCCACCAGTAGTCGGGGGAATTCCTGCAGTCCATTGCAAAGTAAAGACAATCTTACGTGAAGGCTCTGAAGGGAAAGCTGACCAAGAGGGTGGTTTGCAAGCTCGGGGGCAGTGTTGGCTCACAAGGTCAATTGGTCACAAGTGCAGCATCACTGTGTGTCAAAAGATTTTGTCAATGTATTTGCGGTCGACTGAAACAATTGGTCTCAAGCACTAAAAGTGAAGGGTGGAAATGGACTTGTGGCACGATAATATGATGACAACTGAGAGTATGTGTAATGGCTGCATCAATTTACAAAGGGAAGATTACTTGATGTGATTGCTTCAAATTGTAAGGTGGAGCAGTGAGTGCTGCACAAAGCAGGTGGAGGTTTAAACAAGACAATGCTGGCAAGCAGAGTGGTGCAGAAGTAGTAACCCATCGCACGGCAGTGAACAAATTGAAAGTGCCAGTTGTTAGGTGAACTTTTTCAAAGTATTTGTTTGTGTAATTGTGTAAAGTGGTGTGTAAAGCAAAAGAAATGATCTCCTTGCAAAGAGAAGAAATTTGTGTTAGCTTTGCAGGGCATTGTGAGGCTGAGGGTGAGAATGTGTGTCACAAAGGATGATCAGGAGTGCATTTGAAGTCAATGTTAGCAGTGTATTTGAAGTTGAGAGTAAATTGCTGTTCAGAATCAATGGAGGAAGGCTGAGAGTGACTTTTGGGAGGATGAAATGATGGTGCCTAATCATATGTGAATGTCTGCAGACAATTTGGGAGGTAAAGATGACCTCAAGTGAAAGAGAAACAGAAACATAGAAAATAGGTGCAGGAGTAGACCATTCGGCCCTTCTAGCCTGCACCACCATTCAATGAGTTCATGACTGAACATGCAACTTCAGTACCCCATTCCTGCTTTCTCGCCATACCCCTTGATCCCCCTAGTAGTAAGGACTACATCTAACTCCTTTTTGAATATATTTAGTGAATTGGCCTCAACAACTTTCTGTGGTGGAGAATTCCACAGGTTCACCACTCTCTGGGTGAAGAAGTTTCTCCTCATCTCGGTCCTAAATGGCTTACCCCTTATCCTTAGACTGTGACCCCTGGTTCTGGACTTCCCCAACATTGGGAACATTCTTCCTGCATCTAACCTGTCTGAACCCATTAGAATTTTAAACGTTTCTATGAAATCCCCTCTCATTCTTCTGAACTCCAGTGAATATAAGCCCAGCTGATCCAATCTTTCTTGATATGTCAGTCCCGCCATCCCTGGAATCAGTCTGGTGAACCTTCACTGCACTCCCTCAATAGCAAGAATGTCCTTCCTCAAGTTAGGAGACCAAAACTGTACACAATACTCCAGGTGTGGCCTCACCAAGGCCCTGTACAACTGTAGTAACACCTCCCTGCCCCTGTACTCAAATCCCTTCGCTATGAAGGCCAACATGCCATTTGCTTTCTTAACCGCCTGCTGTATCTGCATGCCAACCTTCAATGACTGATGTACCATGACACCCAGGTCTCGTTGCACCTTCCCTTTTCCTAATCTGTCACCATTCAGATAATAGTCTGTCTCTCTGTTTTTACAACCAAAGTGGATAACCTCACATTTATCCACATTATACTTCATCTGCCATGCATTTGCCCACTCACCTAACTTATCCAAATCACTCTGCAGCCTCATAGCATCCTCCTCGCAGCTCACACCGCCACCCAGTTTAGTGTAATCTGCAAACTTGGAGATATTACATTTAATCCCCTCATCTCAATCATTAATGTACAATGTAAACAGCTGGGGCCCCAGCACAGAACCTTGCGGTACCCCACGAGTCACTGCCTGCCATTCTGAAAAGTACCCATTTACTCCTACTCTTTGCTTCCTGTCTGACAACCAGTTCTCAATCCACGTCAGCACACTACCCCCAATCCCATGTGCTTTAACTTTGCACATTAATCTCTTGTGTGGGACCTTGTCGAAAGCCTTCTGAAAGTCCAAATACACCACATCAACTGGTTCTCCCTTGACCACTCTACTGGAAACATCCTCAAAAGATTCCGGAAGATTTGTCAAGCATGATTTCCCTTTCACAAATCCATGCTGACTTGGACCTATCATGTCACCTCTTTCCAAATGCGCTGCTATAACATCCTTAATGTGGCACTGGTAGCAGGCCGGTGGATAAGGTGGTGTAAGTGGTTTCAATACTAGCCCAATTGCTGGATGGACGAGAATTCTGTACCCGGGAATTATTATTCAGAGTGTAAATGGAATAAATCATGGACAGGAATAGTTCGGTGAAAAATCGTATTGATTTTATTTGGTCTAACATACATTGTTTAAAAACATGCTCCACTAAAACAAATCACTGTCTCTGTGGAGAATAAAATCCAGGTTACAAACAACATACATACAGCACAAAGTGAGACCTAGTAACATGCAGTAATTCCCTGGTGAATTCTAACTCCACCCCTACCAACAAATTACCCAGTCGAAGCTTCCTCCCCAGAATAGCCCTGAAAAGCTTCACTTCTGAGAAAACCCTGAGCCCTTAGTCTCACCCAGCTCACCTGGGATCTCTGGTTACCGGCTTGGGACACACGCGATCATGCTCACCACTACACACACTGTTGGTGTCCTCGCTCAGCTCAGCTGTGGGAAGTCACTGCCTGGTTTTCAGTCTCGGCGGTTTCTTCTGCGGCACTGCGACTTCTTCCTCTGGTCCATCGATCTTGGTGGAGCGAGAGAGAGAGAGAGAGAAAGCTCTCTCTAGATACAAGCTGCAAGCTCCAAGCTACAAGCTAAAAATAAAGTGGAAAGAGCCAGTCTCTATTGGAGTCATGCTACCCCCTATCTTTCCCGCCAATCTTTAAACTCGTTTTGTTTCTAAGCATGGGCACTTAGTCAGTGATGGGCCATCCAACCCATGTGTATTGGACTATTGGCCCTTAGTCTGGGCATTTCTCTCAGTCTTTGTGTTGGGAAAGACCTGGCTCCTCTTTGGCTGGCCAACGAGTGGGTTCATTGTTCTGCTCTTCTTCTGAGATGGAGATGAGAAGTGCTTTTGCATATTAGAGTGGCTTTGTCAATGGCCCCCCTTCCTGGCCGATGGCCTTTGTCAATGGCCCCCCTTCCTGGCCGACGGCCCCTTGTCAATGGCCCCCCTTCCTGGCCGACGGCCCTTTGTCAATGGCCCCCCTTCCTGGCCGACGGCCCCTTGTCAATGTCCCCCCTTCCTGGCCGACGGCCCTTTGTCAATGTCCCCCCTTCCTGGCCGACGGCCCTTTGTCAATGGCCCCCCTTCCTGGCCGACGGCCCCTTGTCAATGGCCCCCCTTCCTGGCCGACGGCCCCTTGTCAATGTCCCCCATTCCTGGCCGACGGCCCCTTGTCAATGGCCCCCCTTCCTGGCCGACGGCCCCTTGTCAATGGCCCCCCTTTCCTGGCCGACGGCCCCTTGTCAATGGCCCCCCTTTCCTGGCCGACGGCCCTTTGTCAATGGCCCCCCTTCCTGGCCGACGGCCCTTTGTCAATGGCCCCCCTTCCTGGCCGACGGCCCTTTGTCAATGGCCCCCCTTCCTGGCCGACGGCCCTTTGTCAATGGCCCCCCTTCCTGGCCGACGGCCCTTTGTCAATGTCCCCCCTTCCTGGCCGACGGCCCTTTGTCAATGTCCCCCCTTCCTGGTCGACGGCCTTTGTCAATGGGCCCCCTTCCTGGCCGATAGCCCTTTGTCAATGGCCCCCCTTCCTGGCCGACAGCCCCTTGTCAATGGCCCCCTTTCCTGGCCGACGGCCTTTGTCAATGGCCCCCTTTCCTGGCCGACAGCCCCTTGTCAATGGCCCCCCTTTCCTGGCCGACAGCCCCTTGTCAATGGATGACTGACAGTTCTTTTGTCACAGCTAACTGCCATGCAGTCTCTGGAGTTTAACAAAAAACAGCTTTTTCTTATCTGCACAGGGTGACCCCATCTCAGGACAAATACCCTCAGCCAAAAATAAAATCCACAAAATATTCTCGACTAAGTCCATTCCTTAAAGAGAAACTTTGCGATCTCTTCACAGGTGGGGCCCATGCCCCTGGGGGCAGCTTTGTCACGGGCTCACAGCTGAGACTGGTTCCTGGGCAACACGTACAGAAACAGAAAAGATGCTATTGGTGATTCCTGCCCAACACCCTTTGACAGGTTACCAACCTGCCAACATACTTGTGCCATGGACTTGTGTCTGAACACATACCTGTGTGACAGTACGAGTGACTGGACCGAGGAAGTAGGAATCGCCAGAGACTACGTAGCATTGAAGAGAAGCAACAGGATGAGCAGGTTCTGGAGATACATGTCATCAGGACCACAAAGGTATCTAACAGCAATTCACAAAATATCGTCATCCAAGTCGACGTTGCAGGAACCAGGATACCAATGGAAATCGACACTGGAGCATCAGTGAGCGTAATACCGGAATCGCTATATGTCGACACATTGAGTGATTTTCCATTGGAGAAGTCGAAGATAGAGTGGTGAGGCTACTCAGGAGAGCAAATCCTTGTGGTAGGACGTATCACCATACCGGTGAAACACAAGGATCAGTTTCAGAGCTTGCCTCTCTTAGTAGTGGCAGGAGACAAGCCTGCCTTAATTGGTAGAAATTGGTTCAGATCACTGAAGCTGGATTGGAATGAGATTTTTCGTTTTGAAATGAGATTTGCATCGAAGGATAATGTCATCAAGCAGTATCTGAAGTTGTTCCGTGAAACAGACAGTCCAATTCAAAGTTTCAAGGTGAGTGTCAGGGAACAGAAGGATGCTAGACTGAAAGCCACATCCCGTACCATACACACTCAAGGAGAACGTCGAGCCAGAACTCAAGACTAGAAACTGAAAACATCTCGAAGGTAGATCTAAGTAATGTTGATCACAGTAATACGATGCTATGTCCAGGTTGCCATCCCCATCACAAGTTATGCCCAATAGGAAAGAAGTGTTCTATTTTTTTATACATTGATGAACTGCCAGTCACAGCGAAAGAGATTGGAAGAGTAACCAAACGTGACCAAGTTATGTCAAAGGTGTATGATCACATAGCAAATGAATGGCTAAACCAGGTATCAGAGAAATATATTCATCCATACTTCATTCGTAGGAATGAATTATCAGTGGATAATGATTGTGGGGTGCAAGACCAGTTATTCCAAATAAGTTCAGGTCCAAATTGTTAGGAGATCGTAATGACTGGCACCTGGGAATGTGCTTGACCAAGAGTTTTGTACACAGTTACTTATGGTGGCCAGGTCGAGATAAAGATATAGAGTACATCATTAGTCAGTGTACAACATGTCAATCGGTAAGCAAGCAACCACCATCAGTACCATTACAGCCATGGAAATGGGCTCCTAGGGTGTGGCAAAGGTTACATGTAGATTTTACTGAGCGAGAAGGACAGCAAATTGTTCATTGTGATTGATAGCCATTTGAAGGGGGTAGAAGTGTTTCCGATGCAGAAAATAACAAGTAAAACACTAGGGGCTTGACTTTCCTCTTCATTTTCGGCGGTTCTCTCGGAGGTACAGCTCTTTTTCGGCAGAAAACAACCCGGCGAAAGTTCCCTCTTCATTTTTTAAAGAGTCCCATTGATATTTTCAAAATACCGCTGGGAGCAGACGGCCCACATGCATCTGTGTGCACCACCGAAAAAACCGGCACAGTCCAAGTTTTGCCTCAACGGTGACCCATACGTAAGATCAAAAAAAACGCCCATGACAAGCTCCGGAGCAGAGAGGGAGGTAAGTACCCGGTAAAGAAAGGTAAGTTAAAGGTTTTTATATATTCCTTCACGATGATTAAGTTGAAAAGGGTCTTGAGAATGTTTCCTAAATTTTTATTTTTTGTTTCATTTAAAAAATATTTTTTGAGTTTCCCCCTCCCTGGGCCCAACCGCAGCCTCGGTCTAAAGTTTGATTACTTACCGCCCATTCTGGCTAAGAACCACCCATTGTGCTAAGTTGTGTGTTTAACCGCCAAGAATCTACGTGTAAGATCCATTTTTTCGCCAGGCGGTAATTTTTCCCTGTTTTATGCACTTTTTCACCAGTATTATTTGAAAAATCTTCGCAGTATTTTTAGCCAGAAATCTGGCGGTGGAGGGTTTAGGAAAAGTCTCGTCCGAGACAATTTTCAAAGATTGTTTTCTTCTTGCAGCCTCCCAGAAGAAATTGTGTCTGATAATGGGCCACAGTTTTGTTCAGAAGAATTTGCACAGTTCATGAGCAGAAATGGTGTGAAACATACCAAACTTCCACCATACCACACTTTAAATGGTGCAGCAGAGCGCACAGTACAAATTGTAAAATGCCCTCATCAAGCAAATTTTGGATCCAAATCCAAAGAAACGACATTGGACCAAAATGTAGCAAATTTTCTAATTACTTATCGCAATATTCCTCATACCACTACTGGGAGAACACCAGCAGAGTTGTTTCTCAAATGACAGCCACAAACCAGGTTCTCGTTGTTAAAGCCAAACCTGGCACAGTCAGTAGAAGAGAAACAATCAAGACGGAAAGAGAATCAAGATGGAGGTAGAGTAAGAGAGAGAAGTAAGACCTCCCTGCTCCTATATTCAAATCCTCTCGCTATGAAGGCCAACATACCATTTGCCTTCTTCACCACCTGCTGTACCTGTATGCCAACTTTCAATGACTGATGTACCATGACACCCAGGTCTCGTTGCACCTCCCCTTTTCCTAATTTGCTGCCATTCAGATAATATTCTGCTTTCGTGTTTTTGCCCCCAAAGTGGATAACCTCACATTTATCCACATTATACTTCATCTGCCATGCATTTGCCCACTCACCTAACCTGTCCAAGTCACCCTGCAGCCTCTTAGCGTCCTCCTCACAGCTCACACCGCCACCCAGTTTAGTGTAATCTGCAAACTTGGAGATATTACACTCATTTCCTTCATCTAAATCGTTAATGTATATCGTAAAGAGCGGAGGTCCCAGCACTGAGCCGGGGTCTCAACACTGAGCCCTGCGGCACTCCAGTAGTCACTGCCTGCCATTCTGAGAAGAACCCATTTATCCCGACTCTCTGCTTCCTGTCTGCCAACCAGTTCTCCACGTCAATATCCCCAATAACATTTGCTTTAATTTTGCACACCAATCTCTTGTGTGGGACCTTGTCAAAAGCCTTTTGAAAGTCTAAATACACCACATCCACTGGTTCGCCCTTGTCCACTCTAATAGTTACATCCTCAAAAAATTCCAGAAGATTTGACAAACTTGATTTCCCTTTCATAAATCCATGCTGACTTGGACCAATCCTGTCACTGCTTTCCAAATGCGCTGCAATTTTATCTTTAATAATTGATTCCAACATTTTCCCCACTACTGATGTCAGGCTAACTGGTCTATAATTACCCATTTTCTCTCACTCTCCTTTTTTAAAAAGTGGTGTTACATTAGCTACCCTCCAGTCCATAGGAACTGATCCAGAGTCGATAGACTGTTGGAAAATGATCACCAATGTATCCACTATTTCAAGGCCCACTTCCTTAAGTACTCTGGGATGCAGACTATCAGGCCCCGGGGATTTATCCGACTTCAATCCCATCAATTTCCCAACACAATTTCATGCCTAATAAGGATTTCCTTCAGTTCCTCCTTCTCACTAGACCCTCGGTCCCCTAGTATTTCCGGAAGATTTTTTAGTGTCTTCCTTCGTGAAGACAGAACCAAAGTATTTGTTCAACTGGTCTGCCGTTTCTGTGTTCCCCATTATAAATTCACCTGAATCTGACTGCATGGGACCTTCATAGAAACATAGAAACATAGAAAATAGGTGCAGGAGCAGGCCATTCAGCCCTTCTAGCCTGCACCGCCATTCAACGAGTTCATGGCTGAACATGAAACTTCAGTACCCACTTCCTGCTTTCACGCCATACCCCTTGATCCCCCGAGTAGTAAGGACTTCATCTAACTCCCTTTTGAATATATTTAGTGAATTGGCCTCAACTACTTCCTGTGGTAGAGAATTCCACAGGTTCACCACTCTCTGGGTGAAGAAGTTTCTCCTTATCTCGGTCCTAAATGGCTTACCCCTTATCCTTAGACTGTGACCCCTGGTTCTGGACTTCCCCAACATTGGGAACATTCTTCCTGCATCCAACCTGTCCAAACCCGTCAGAATTTTAAACGTTTCTATGAGGTCCCCTCTCACTCTTCTGAACTCCAGTGAATACAAGCCCAGTTGATTCAGTCTTTCTTGATAGGTCAGTCCCACCATCCCGGGAATCAGTCTGGTGAATCTTCGCTGCACTCCCTCAACAGCAAGTATGTCCTTCCTCAAGTTAGGAGACCAAAACTGTACACAATACTCCAGGTGTGGCCTCACCAAGGCCCTGTACAACTGTAGCAACACCTCCCTGCCCCTGTACTCAAATCCCCTCGCTATGAAGGCCAACATGCCATTTGCTTTCTTAACCGCCTGCTGTACCTGCATGCCAACCTTCAATGACTGATGTACCATGACACCCAGGTCTCGTTGCACCTTCCCTTTTCCTAATCTGTCACCATTCAGATAATAGTCTGTCTCTCTGTTTTTACCACCAAAGTGGATAACCTCACATTTATCCACATTATACTTCATCTGCCATGCATTTGCCCACTCACCTAACCTATCCAAGTCACTCTGTAGCCTCATAGCATCCTCCTCGCAGCTCACACTGCCACCCAACTTAGTGTCATCCGCAAATTTGGAGATACTACATTTAATCCCCTCGTCTAAATCATTAATGTACAATGTAAACAGCTGGGGCCCCAGCACAGAATCCTGCGGTACCCCACTAGTCACTGCCTGCCATTCCGAAAAGTACCCATTTACTCCTACTCTTTGCTTCCTGTCTGACAACCAGTTCTCAATCCACGTCAGCACACTACCCCCAATCCCATGTGCTTTAACTTTGCACATTAATCTCCTGTGTGGGACCTTGTCGAAAGCCTTCTGAAAGTCCAAATATACCACTTTATTGGAAACATCCTCAAAAAATTCCAGAAGATTTGTCAAGCATGATCTCCCTTTTACAAATCCATGCTGACTTGGACCTATCATGTCACCATTTTCCAAATGCGCTGCTATAACATCCTTAATAATTGATTCCATCATTTTACCCACTACTGAGGTCAGGCTGACCGGTCTATAATTCCCTGCTTTCTCTCTCCCTCCTTTTTTAAAAAGTGGGGTTACATTGGCTACCCTCCACTCGATAGGAACTGATCCAGAGTCAATGGAATGTTGGAAAATGACTGTCAATGCATCCGCTATTTCCAAGGCCACCTCCTTAAGTACTCTGGGATGCAGTCCATCAGGCCCTGGGGATTTATCGGCCTTCAATCCCATCAATTTCCCCAACACAATTTCCCGACTAATAAAGATTTCCCTCAGTTCCTCCTCCTTAATAGACCCTCTGACCACTTTTATATCCGGAAGGTTGTTTGTGTCCTCCTTAGTGAATACTGAACCAAAGTACTTGTTCAATTGGTCTGCCATTTCTTTGTTCCCCGTTATGACTTCCCCTGATTCTGACTGCAGGGGACCTACGTTTGTCTTTACTAACCACTTTCTCTTTACATACCTATAGAAACTTTTGCAATCCGCCTTAATGTTCCCTGCAAGCTTCTTCTCGTACTCCATTTTCCCTACCCTAATCAAACCCTTTGTCCTCCTCTGCTGAGTTCTAAATTTCTCCCAGTCCCCAGGTTCGCTGCTATTTCTGGCCAATTTGTATGCCACTTCCTTGGCTTTAATACTATCCCTGATTTCCCTAGATAGCCACGGTTGAGCCACCTTCCCTTTTTTATTTTTACGCCAGACAGGAATGTACAATTGTTGTAATTCATCCATGCGTTCTCTAAATGTCTGCCATTGCCCATCCACAGTCAACCCCTTAAGTATCATTAGCCAATCTATCTTAGCCAATTCATGCCTCATACCTTCAAAGTTACCCTTCTTTAAGTTCTGGACCATGGTCTCTGAATTAACTGTTTCATTCTCCATCCTAATGCAGAATTCCACCATATTATGGTCACTCTTCCCCAAGGGGCCTCGCACAATGAGATTGCTAATTAATCCTCTCTCATTACACAACACCCAGTCTAAGATGGCCTCCCCCCTAGTTGGTTCCTCGACATATTGGTCTAGAAAACCATCCCTTATGCATTCCAGGAAATCCTCCTCCACCGTATTGCTTCCAGTTTGGCTAGCCCAATCTATGTGCATATTAAAGTCACCCATTATAACTGCTGCACCTTTATTGCATGCACTCCTAATTTCCTGTTTGATGCCCTCCCCAACATCACTACTACTGTTTGGAGGTCTGTACACAACTCCCACTAACGATTTTTGCCCTTTAGTGTTCTGCAGCTCTACCCATATAGATTCCACATCATCCAAGCTAATGTCTTTCCTAACTATTGCATTAATCTCCTCTTTAACCAGCAATGCTACCCCACCTCCTTTTCCTTTTATTCTATCCTTCCTGAATGTTGAATACCCCTGGATGTTGAGTTCCCAGCCCTGATCATCCTGGAGCCACGTCTCCGTAATCCCAATCACATCATATTTGTTAACATCTATTTGCACAATTAATTCATCCACCTTATTGCGGATACTCCTTGCATTAAGACACAAAGCCTTCAGGCTTGCTTTTTTAACACCCTTTGTCCTTTTAGAATTTTGCTGTACAGTGGCCCTTTTTGTTCTTTGCCTTGGGTTTCTCTGCCCTCCACTTTTCCTCATCTCCTTTCTGTCTTTTGCTTTTGCCTCCTTTTTGTCTCCCTCTGTCTCCCTGTATATGTTCCCATCCCCCTGCAATATTAGTTTAACTCCTCCCCAACAGCACTAGCAAACACTTCCCCTAGGACATTGGTTCCGGACCTGCCCAGGTGCAGACCGTCCGGTTTGTACTGGTCCCACCTCCCCCAGAACCGGTTCCAATGCCCCAAGAATTTGAATCCCTCCCTGCTGCACCACTGCTCAAGCCATGTATTCATCTGCGCTATCCTGCGATTCCTACTCTGACTAGCACGTGGCACTGGTAGCAATCCCGAGATTACTACTTTTGAGGTCCTACTTTTTAATTTAGCTCCTAGCTCCTTAAATTCTTTTCGTAGGACCTCATCCCTTTTTTTACCTATGTCGTTGGTACCAATGTGCACCACGACAACTGGCTGTTCTCCCTCCCATTTCAGAATGTCCTGCACCCGCTCCGAGACATCCTTGACCCTTGCACCAGGGAGGCAACATACCATCCTGGAGTCTCGGTTGCGTCCGCAGAAACGCCTATCTATTCCCCTCACCATCGAATCCCCTATCACTATCGCGCTCCCACTCTTTTTCCTGCCCTCCTTTGCAGCAGAGCCACCTACGGTGCCATGAACTTGGCTGCTGCTGCCCTCCCCTGATGAGTCATCCTCCCCAACAGTACTCAAAGCAGTGTATCTGTTTTGCAGGGGGATGACCACAAGGGACTCCTGCACTATCTTTCTTGCACTGCTCTTCCTGTTGGTCTTCCATTCCCTATCTGGCTGTGGACCCTTCTCCTGTGGTAAGACCAACTCACTACACGTGATACTCACGTCATTCTCAGCATCGTGGATGCTCCAGAGTGAATCCACCTTCAGCTCCAATTCCGCAACGCGGACCGTCAAGAGCTCGAGGCGGATACACTTCCCACACACGTAGTCGTCAGGGACACCGGAAGTGTCCCCGAGTTCCCACATGGTACAGGAGGAGCATATCACATGACCGAGCTCTCCTGCCATGTCTTAACCTTAGATACCCTTAAATTGGTAATAACAATGTTATAGTTCACTTACTGATATAAAAAATAAAAGAAAAGCTACTCACCAATCACCAGCCAATCACTTACCCCATTGGCTGTGACGTCACTTTTTGATTACTTTCTACTTCTATTTTGCTTTCTCTCCCGCTGTAGCTGCACCAGTACGTTGGCTCTCGATCTCCCGCTGGGCTTTTGACAGGTCGCTCCCTCTCACCAACTGCCGCTGGCTCTCGATCTCCCGCTGGGCTTTTTATAGGTCGCTCCCCTCTCACCAACTGCCGCTGGCTCTCGATCTCCCGCTGGGCTTTTTATAGGTCGCTCCCCTCTCACCAACTGCCGCTGGCTCTCGATCTCCCGCTGGGCTTTTGACAGGTCGCTCCCTCTCACCAACTGCCGCTGGCTCTCGATCTCCCGCTGGGCTTTTGACAGGTCGCTCCCCTCTCACCAACTGCCGCTGGCTCTCGATCTCCCGCTGGGCTTTTGACAGGTCGCTCCCCTCTCACCAACTTCGTTTGTTTTCACTAATCTTTTTCTCTTCACATATCTATAGAAGCTTTTGCAGTCAGTTTTTATGTTCCCAGCAAGTTTCCTCTCATATTCTATTTTCCCCTCCAAATTAAACCCTTTGTCCTCCTCTGCTGAATTCTAAATTTCTCACAATCCTCAGGTTTTCTGCTTTTTCTGGCCAATTTATATACCTCTTCCTTGGATCTAACACTATCCTTAATTTCCCTTGTTAGCCACGGTTGAGCCACCTTCCCCGTTTTAAGTTTACTCCAGACAGGGATGTACAATTGTTGAAGTTCATCCATGTGATCTTTCAATGTTTGCCATTGCCCATCCACCATCAACCCTTTAAGTATCATTTGCCAGTCTATTCTAGCCAATTCACGTCTCATAACATCGAAGTTAGTTTTCCTTAAGTTCAGGACCCTAGTCTCTGAATTAACTGTCACTCTCCATCTTAATAAAGAATTCTATCATATTATGGTCACACTTCCCCAAGGGGTCTCGCACAAGATTGCTAATTAATTACACATCACCCAGTCTAGAATGGCCAACCCTCTAGTTGGTTCCTCGAAATATTGGTCTAGAAAACCATCCCTACTACACTCCAGGAAATCCTCCACCAGTGTAATGCTAGCAGTTTGGTTAGCCCAATCTATATGTCGATTAAAGTCGCCCAAGGTAACTGCTATACCTTTATTGCATGCATCCCCAATTTCTTGTTTAATGGTGTCCCCAACCTCACTACTATTGTTTGGTGGTCTGTACACAACTCCCACTAGCATTTTCTGCCCTTTTGTATTCCGTAGCTCCACTCATCCAGATTCCACATCATCCAAGCTTACTATTGCGTTAATTTCCTCTATAACCAGCAACGCTACCCCACCTGATTTTCCTTTCTGTCTATCCTTTGTGAATGTTGAATACCCCTGGATGTTGAGTTCCCAGCCTTGGTCACCCTGGAGCCATGTCTCCGTGATGCCAATTATATCATATTCATTAATTGCTGCCTGTGCAGTTAATTCGTCCACCTTGTTATGAATACTCCTCGCATTGAGACACAGAGACTTCAGGCTTGTCTTTCTAACACACTTTGCCCCTTTATAATTTTGCTGTAATGTGCCCTTTTTGATTTTTGCCTTGGGTTTCTCTGCCCTCCACTTTTACTTTTCTTCTTTCTATCTTTTGCTTCTACCTCCATTCTACTTCCCTCTGTCTCCCTGCATAGGTTCCCATCCCCCTGCCATATTAGTTTACCCCCTCCCCAACAGCACTAGCAAACACTCCTCCTCGGACATTGGCTCCGGTCCTGCCCAGGTGCAGACTGTCCGGTTTGTACTGGTCCCACCTCCCCCAGAACCGGTTCCAATGTTCCAGGAATTGGAATCCCTCCCTTCTGCACCACGCTTCAAGCCATGTATTCATCTGAGCTATCCTGCGATTCCTGTTCTGACTAGCATGTGGCACTGGTAACAATCCTGAGATTACTACCTTTGAGGTCCTACTTTTTAATTTAACTCCGTGCTCCCTAAACTCAGCTTGTAGGACCTCACCCCATTTCTTTACCTATATCATTGGTACCTATATGCACCAGGAAGAATAGTGAAGATAGGTGATCCTCTCACATATTTGGTCAAGATGTTTGATCATGGAAAGTTTAGGTTTGTTCACATTTATCATATTTTACCGATAGATGTGGATGGAGTTGAAAGTTGGAATGATTCAATGATTTCTGAGGAATCAGATAAGTCTTGTTACAACTAGAGTACCAGTAGCAAATCCTACATCAGATGTACCAGAAACAAGTCCAAGAGAAAGTCAGAATTTAAGTCCGAGTCCGAGTCAGCCAGACAAACCGTCTGAAGTTGTAGAGAGTCAAAATGTAGATCAAGGGTTGCCCTTGGAGAAAAGCTCTCCTCAGGCTCAGCCTAGAATGAGTCTAAGTTCAACACCAAGTTTGGAAGGTTCTGTTCAAGGGAGTGAAGGTATCCTGTTCGAAACAGAAAACCAGTGGTTAAGTTTCATTTGTAAATATGTCAAAGTAAGTCCATACCTTTTGTTGTGTATAACCATGCAAGTTATGTATGATGATTTTGTTATGATTACTTCTTCATTAAGGAGGAAGAAGTGAAATATAGAGCTCCCCCTAGTGGACTAATGGTCCACCTAATCATCATCATCATCATCAAAGGCAGTCCTTCAAATTGAGGATGACTTGCTTCCACGTCACAGGTATTTCAATGAAGGACCTGTTATTCCAGGTCCTGAACTAACTATTGAAGGGTGGAAGATGTCAGTGCGTGGATTTTTTAACGTGGGGTGGCCGTTGCACACCAGCCACCACACGGGCTTGACAGAGCTTGGTCTTGGTCCAGTAGCAGGGATTAACCAAGACGACGAGAGCCCAGCTCTGCTGCACGGACCTAGTGCACACGCAGGTCCACCTAGTGGACTACTGTGTTAATGAAGTAAACAATAAAAAGGATCGTGAGACAAGGCCACATGACAAGTTTTCTGTAGAGCCATCTTGTAATCTGTGGGCCCGAAATTCACTGTCCCCGAAGTGACGGCTACCACGGAGTTTGGACGGTCGATCGCCAAAATCGATGGGCCGCTGTGGTCGGGTACTTTTCCCTCCCCGAGCCACATTCAGCTCAGGGAGGATTTAAGTGGTGTTCACTTCCACCGGAAATGACACGGTGAAGCCGCCCTAAAGGAGGATTTCCAGCGGTGAGCTCTGCAGCGTGCGGGCCGCTAGGAATGGATTATCACAGCAAAATTCACCGAGGAAAAGGTAGGACTTTTCCCGGCAGTGCTCCCGCGAGCTTTTCCATGCAATGCTTGAAGGCGACACCCCTTTGATAGGTAAAAAGTTTTATTACTTATTATTGTTTTTATTTCATTTTCCCGCATCCGCGGTGTTTATCTTTCGATATAGTTTTATTAATTATTCGTGTTTTTATTTCATTTTCCATGGTCTGCAGTATTTAGTTTTTGATAAAGTTTTATTAATTGTTTTGGCTCCATTAAACTCGCTGAGTGCTGCTCAGATGTTTGCACATACCCCTGTACTTTTGTATAACTTTCTGGTCTGACTCTTTAGTGGAGTCCTGTGGGCTGCAGAGACCTGCTTGGCAGGGTTCACCCTGAGGATGGGAGACCTGGTATACCTGGTCAGAAGCAGGGCGACATGCAGGAGAAGGCATCACTGTCAGCACCGTGCAGACAGGCAGTGAGCAAGGGAGGCAGCAGCCACGATTCATTCATTCTGCGTCAGACCAATGTGCCCGCCATCTTCCCTGGCCCGAATCAGGATTGCGGTTGGCTGCTTGGGACAAGGGATATCCCCTGTCCACTTGGCTGCTCACTCCTCTGCAGATCCCCAGGACAGTGCCAGAGCATGCATACAGTGACATTCATTGTGGCACCAGGTGCATCATCGAGCAGTGTATAGGTATCCTGAAGCAGAGGTTCCGGTGCCTGGACCGCTCTGGTGGGACCTTGCAGTACTCAATGGGTTCTCCATAATCGTCGTGGCCTGCTGCACAACCCGAGCGGACAGCTACTGGAGGTCAAGCGAGCAGTACCACCCGAGAAGGAGGAGGTGCAGGAGGAGGAGAATCCCCATCGCCCCAGAGCTAGGAGGCGTCGACCCATCACCACCCTGGAAGGGCCGGGTGCAGACTGGCCAGCACCCTCCGGGGAGGGTGCGTCCTCACTTACATGGAGGTGCCTGACACCTCCCCTGCAATCTCCCTCCATGCATTATGTACTGCCTGTCTGCCAGGTCTCCCCACGTCAGGAAACTGTATGCTTCTGTCCTCCACATCGTCCATCAGTGTCTCCAGCTCCATATCAGTAAAGCTGTTGGCTCTCCTTGCACCTCTTACGCCAGCCATCCTTCCAACCTCCTTCCCCCCTCAGAGCCTTGCTGCAAACATAACATAAGAATTAGGAACAGGAGTAGGCCATCTAGCCCCTCGAGCCTGCTCCGCCACTCAACAAGATCATGGCTGATCTGGCCGTGGACTCAGCTCCACTTACCCACCTGCTCCCCGTAACCCTTAATTCCCTTATTGGCTAAAAATCTATCTATCTATGATTTGAATACATTCAATGAGCTAGCCTCAACTGCTTCCCTGGGCAGAGAATTCCACAGATTCATAACCCTCTGGGAGAAGAAATTCCTTCTCAACTCGATTTTAAATTGGCTCCCCCGTATTTTGAGGCTGTGCCCCCTAGTTCTAGTCTCCCCGGCCAGTGGAAACAACCTCTCTGCCTCTATCTTGTCTATCCCTTTCATTATTTTAAATGTTTCTACAAGATCATCCCTCATCCTTCTGAACTTCAACCAGTAAAGACCCAGTCTACTCAATCTATCATCATAAGGTAATCCCCTCATCTCCGGAATCAGCCGAGAGAATCGTCTCTGAACCCCCTCCAAAGCTAGTATATCTTTCCTTAAGTAAGGTGACCAAAACTGCATGCAGTACTCCAGGTGCGGCCTCACCAATACCCTGTACAGTTGCAGCAGGACCTCCCTGCTTTTGTACTCCATCCCTCTCGCAATGAAGGCCAACATTCCATTCGCCTTCCTGATTACCTGCTGCACCTGCAAACTAACTTTTTGAGATTCATGCACAAGGACCCCCAGGTCCCTCTGCACCACAGCATGTTGTAATTTCTCCCCATTCAAATAATATTCTTTTACTGTTTTTTTTTCCATAGTGGATGACCTCACATTTTCCGACATTGTATTCCATCTGCCAAACCTTAGCCCATTCGCTTAACCTATCTAAATCTCTTTGCAGCCTCTCTGTGTCCTCTACACAACCCGCCTTCCCACTAATCTTTGTGTCATCTGCAAATTTTGTTACACTACACTCTGTCTCCACTTGCAGGTCATCTATGTATATTGTAAACAGCTGTGGTCCCAGCACCGATCCCTGTGGCACATCACTAACCACCGATTTCCAATCTGAAATGGACCCATTTATCCCGACTCTCTGCTTTCTGTTAGCCAGCCAATTCTCGATCCATGCTAATACATTTCCTCTGACTCCACGTACCTTTATCTTCTGCAGTAACCTTTTGTGTGGTACCTTTAAAAAGGCCAAAGGCCAGAGACAGCTGGCTCATTAAAACCCTTACCTGCATGCTGAATTTCTCAGTGGTGATAACGCTCAAATGAAGGCAGACACACTGCTGAAAAATCCACTTTGGAAGGGTTGATTGGTGCTGGATCCCATGTGTTCACCTTTGGAGCTGAATATTGCGTGGCTGAGCCACAAAAAGGTGGGGGGAGCACCAGCTCTCCAGCGATACTGAATTTCTGGCCTCGTGTGTTTGTGATGTTGTGAAGAATATATCACACTTGGGGCAGTGGTCAATGTGTGATGGTGCAAGCAAACACTTTGCCCATCTATCTGGTGCAAGGTATTGGTGGGTCACCGCAGGGCTATAAAAACATTTGGGGAATTTACAAGTGTCTTTGGGTGACGAGGATGGAATTGGCACATTGTGCAAACCCTGTCAGGCATGTGGAGTGGGGAGGATGCCCTGGAGTGCCAAATTGGGCAATTGTCCTTGCTCCCTCTTCCCGAAGCGCAGGTTCTATTTCTCCACCTGATGATCTGGTGATTCTGTTTTGCAACACTTCATCAGCATTCTCCAGACTTTAAACACGACAGAAAAAAATCGTGTGTGTAAATGCTGGTGAGTAAATACGGATTCTTAAATAGTTGTGCAGTCTGTTAAATAGATAAATAAAACAGAATATACTGGAAATACTCAGCAGGTCAGGCAGCATCTGTGGAGAGAGAAACAGTGTTAACGTTTCAGGTCAATGACCTTTCGTCAAAACTGTCGTGCTATGTTGCAATCTTCCCATTATTGCAGTCATCAAACTGCTGTGTCGGCCTGGTTTAATATTGTGTGTTATTGAAAGGATCAAATTCAAGCCATTGTTAAAGTGGGAAAATCTTTTAGAATACCTAGAATTCTTTGAGGATCTAATGAATAGGGTGGATAAAGGGGAACCAGTGGATGTGGTGTATTTGGACTTCCAGAAGGCATTTGACAAGGTGCCACATAAAAGGTTACTGCACAAGATAAAATTTCATGGGGTTGGGGGTAATATATTAGCATGGATAGAGGATTGCCTAACTAACAAAGAACAAAGAGTCGGGATAAATGGTTCATTCTCTGTTTGGCAACCAGTAACTAGTGGGGTGCCGCAGGGATCAGTGCTGGGACCCCAACTATTTACAATCTAGATTAACGACTTGGAAGAAGGGACCGAGTGTCACGTAGCCAAGTTTTCTGAGGATACAAAGATGGGAGGAAAAGCAATGTGTGAGGAGGACATGAAACATCTACAAAAGGACATAGACAGGCTAAGTGAGTGGGCAAAAATTTGGCAGATGGAGTATAATGTTGGAAAGTGTGAGGTCATGCACTTTGGCAGAAAAAAAATCAAAGAGCAAGTTATTATTTAAATGGAGAAAGATTGCAAAGTGCTGCAGTACAGCGGGACCTTCGGGTACTTGTGCATGAAATACAAAGGATAGTATGCAGTTACAGCAAGTGATCAGGAAGGCCAATGGTATCTTGGCCTTTATTGCAAAGGGGATGGAGTATAAAAGCAGCGAAGTCTTGCTGCAGCTATATAAAGGTATTGGTGAGGCCACACCTGGAATACTGCGTGTAGTTTTGTTTTTCATATTTACGAAAGGAAATACTTGCTTTGGAGGCAGTTCAGAGAACGTTCACTAGGTTGATTCCGGGGATGAGGGGGCTGACTTATGAAGAAAGGTTGAGTAGTTTGGGCCTCTACTCATTGGAATTCAGAAGAATGAGAGGTGATCTTATCGAAACGTATAAGATTATGAGGGGGCTTGACAAGGTGGATGCAGAGAGGATGTTTCTGCTGATGGAAGAGACTAGAACTAGAGGGCATGATCTTAGAATAAGGGGCCGCCCATTTAAAACAGAGATGAGGAGAAATTTATTCTCTCAGAGGGTTGTAAATCTGTGGAATTCACTGCCTCAGAGAGCTGTGGCTGGGACATTGAATAAATTTAAGACAGAAATAGACTGTTTCTTAAACGATAAGGAGATAAGGGGTTATGGGGAGCGGACAGGGAAGTGGACCCGAGTCCATGATTAGATCAGCCATGATCTTATTGAATGGCGGAGCAGGCTCGAGGGGCTGTATGGCCTACTCCTGCTCCTACTTCTTATGTTCTTATGTAATACCTGTTCTTATGTAATACCTGGATACGTGAAGATGATTCATCAACAAATAGTGAGATCACGATGGGTTCCACTGGAATAAAGTATTTTATTAAACTGCTGTACATTCAAAGATAATACAGAATCATCAAAACAGAAGAATACATTTCATTTCACCATCTCAGTTGGGTTCAGCCGAACACAACACAATTATAAAACTCAATGAGCAAGATTACGTGCTCAGTTTTCCCCAAAGTGTTTTTTTGGCGTACTTGAAGAGTTACGCCCGAGTTTTTGGGGCCTAAGTGTGCCAAAACTAAAAGATTCTAAGTTTCCCCGTTGGATTTCTTCATTTTGGCCTAACCCGACCTTTAGTTTTGGGGGTGGAGCCTTGATCTGTGCCAAAAAGATCGGGATACCATGGTAACCAGGGACACAATGTGAGCTGAGGCTGGAAAGTGAAGCATACAGACAGCTCCCAACACATTAAAAGAATTGAAAAACACAGAGCAGCAACTTACCTCCAACCACAGGGCTTGCTGGTCCGTCCCATTCTCAGTCCCCATTCTCCCGGTCCGTCCCATTCTCAGTCCCCATTCTCCCGGTCCGTCCCATTCTCAGTCCCCATTCTCCCGGTCCGTCCCATTCTCAGTCCCCATTCTCCCGGTCCGTCCCATTCTCAGTCCCCATTCTCCCGGTCCGTCCCATTCTCAGTCTCCATTCTTCCGGTCCCATTCTCAGTCCCCATTCTCCTGGTCCTTCCAATTCTCAGTCCCCATTCTCCCGGTCCGTCCCATTCTCAGTCCCCATTCTCCCGGTCCGTCCCATTCTCAGTCTCCATTCTCCTGGTCCCATTCTCAGTCCCCATTCTCCTGGTCCTTCCAATTCTCAGACCCCATTCTCCCGGTCCGTCCCATTCTCAGTCCCCATTCTCCCGGTCCGTCCCATTCTCAGTCCCCATTCTCCCGGTCCGTCCCATTCTCAGTCTCCATTCTCCCGGTCCCATTCTCAGTCCCCATTCTCCTGGTCCTTCCCATTCTCAGTCCCCATTCTCCCGGTCCGTCCCCATTCTCAGTCCCCATTCTCCCGGTCCGTCCCATTCTCAGTCCCCATTCTCCCGGTCCGTCCCATTCTCAGTCCCCATTCTCCCGGTCCGTCCCATTCTCAGTCCCCATTCTCCCGGTCCGTCCCATTCTCAGTCCCCATTCTCCCGGTCCATCCCATTCTCAGTCCCCATTCTCCCGGTACGTCCCATTCTCAGTCCCCATTCTCCCGGTCCGTACCATTCTCAGTCCCCATTCTCCCGGTCCGTCCCATTCTCAGTCCCCATTCTCCCGGTCCGTCCCATTCTCAGTCCCCGGTCCGTCCCATTCTCAGTCCCCATTCTCCCGGTCCGTCCCATTCTCAGTCCCCATTCTCCCAGTCCGTCCCATTCTCAGTCCCCATTCTCAGTCCCCATTCTCCCGGTCCAGTCCCATTCTCAGTCCCCATTCTCCCGGTCCGTCCCATTCTCAGTCCCCATTCTCCCGGTCCGTCCCATTCTCAGTCCCCATTCTCCCGGTCCGTCCCATTCTCAGTCCCCATTCTCCCGGCCCGTCCCATTCTCAGTCCCCATTCTCCCGGTCCGTCCCATTCTCAGTCCCCATTCTCCCGGTCCATCCCATTCTCAGTCCCCATTCACCCGGTCCGTCCCATTCTCAGTCCCCATTCTCCCGGTCCGTCCCATTCTCAGTCCCCATTCTCCCGGTCCGTCCCATTCTCCCGGTCCGTCCCATTCTCAGTCCCCATTCTTCCGGTCCGTCCCATTCTCGGTCCCCATTCTCCTGGTCCGTCTCATTCTCAGTCCCCATTCTCCCGGTCCGTCCCATTCTCAGTCCCCATTCTCACGGTCCGTCCCATTCTCAGTCCACATTCTCCCGGTCCGTCCCATTCTCAGTCCACATTCTCCCGGTCCGTCCCATTCTCAATCCCCATTCTCCCGGTCCGTCCCATTCTCAGTCCCCATTCTCCCGGTCCTTCCCATTCTCAGTCCCCATTCTCCCGGT
Organism: Pristiophorus japonicus; assembly: GCF_044704955.1. Taxonomy (NCBI): domain Eukaryota; kingdom Metazoa; phylum Chordata; class Chondrichthyes; family Pristiophoridae; genus Pristiophorus; species Pristiophorus japonicus. The sequence continues at coordinate 143,555 of NW_027254573.1, read as the reverse complement.
CCGTCCCATTCTCAGTCCCCATTCTCCCGGTCCGTCCCATTCTCAGTCCCCATTCTCCCGGTCCGGTCCCATTCTCAGTCTCCATTCTCCCGGTCCGTCCCATTCTCAGTCCCCATTCTCCCGGTCCGTCCCATTCTCAGTCCCCATTCTCCCGGTCCCATTCTCAGTCCCCATTCTCCCGGTCCGTCCCATCTCAGTCCCCATTCTCCCGGTCCGGTCCCATTCTCAGTCCCCATTCTCCCGCTCCGTCCCATTCTCGGTCCCCGGACACACACAATGCTCTCTCTCTCCCCCCCCAATGTGTGAATTGGGACCGGACAGCCGTCGGGTGAGGTTGGAGGTAAGTTGCTGCTATGTATTTTTGAATTGTGTGTGTGTCCGGGCACTTGCTGCGCCGATTTCCTTAACTCGAGGGAAGGTTTTTCAGCAGAGGCCACATACTCTTGCCTAAGCACAACTGGAGTAACTCTCAGCTGGCCAAACTTCCCTAATTGGTGGAAGTGGCTGGTTACGCCCCTTTGGCTGAAAAAAACTGACCTAAAAAAATGGTAACTGAGTTACATTGCTGCAGATTGATTGGGGAAACTGGTTTTTCAACTTCAGCCAAAAGGAATTGCTGCAAAAAACCGGCGCAAATCACTGGTGAGAATTGTGCCCAACATTATGTGATCAGAAAAGTTGCACTTTATACAGTTCGCAACAAGTAGCAATCATACTTCAGGTGTGTGCCTCGGGGGATATTAGTACATCTGAGAGAGAGAGAGCCCTGAGAGCATTGTGAGAGAGAGAGAGCCAAGATTATCAAAAGGAGAAAGGAGCGAACGAGTGACTATGGGGAAGAGCAATGAGGAGTGAGGGAGTAAGGGAAGGAGGGGGAGTGGAGCGACGGAGGGGGACAAGGGAGGGAGAATGGAGATGAGGGAGGGAGGGAGAATGGAGATGAGGGAGGGAGGGAGAATGGAGATGAGGGAGGGAGGGAGAATGGAGATGAGGGAGGGAGGGAGGGGGAGAGATGAGGGAGGGAGGGAGGGGGAGAGATGAGGGAGGGGTAGAGATGAGGGAGGGAGGGAGGGGTAGAGATGAGGGAGGGAGGGAGGGGGAGAGATGAGGGAGGGAGGGAGGGGGAGAGATGAGGGAGGGAGGGAGGGGGAGAGATGAGGGAGGGAGGGAGGGGGAGAGATGAGGGAGGGAGGGAGGGGGAGAGATGAGGGAGGGAGGGAGGGGGGAGAGATGAGGGAGGGAGGGAGGGGGGAGAGATGAGGGAGGGAGGGAGGGGGGAGAGATGAGGGAGGGAGGGAGGGGGGAGAGATGAGGGAGGGAGGGAGGGGGGAGAGATGAGGGAGGGAGGGAGGGGGGAGAGATGAGGGAGGGAGGGAGGGGGGAGAGATGAGGGAGAGATGAGGGGGGAGAGATGAGGGAGGGAGGGAGGGGGGAGAGATGAGGGAGGGAGGGAGGGGGGAGAGATGAGGGAGGGAGGGGGGAGAGATGAGGGAGGGGGGAGAGATGAGGGAGGGAGGGAGGGGGAGGGGGAGAGATGAGGGAGGGAGGGGGAGGGGGAGAGATGAGGGAGGGAGGGGGAGGGGGAGAGATGAGGGAGTGAGGGGGAGAGATGAGGGAGGGGGAGAGATGAGGGAGGGAGGGGAAGAGATGAGGGGGAGAGATGAGGGAGGGAGAGATGAGGGGGGAGAGAGGAGCGAGGGAGGGACAGGGACGAGGCAGGGGGACGAGGGAGGGAGGGAGACGAGGGAGGGAGACGAGGGAGGGAGGGAGAGAGTAGAGAGGGAGGGGGAGAGTAGCGAGGGAGGGAGGGGGAGAGTAGCGAGGGAGGGAGGGAAGGGGGGAGAGTAGCGAGGGAGGGGGAGAGTAGCGAGGGGGGGAGAGTAGCGAGGGAGGGGGAGCAGCGAGGGAGGGTGGGGAAAGAGGGAGGGTGGGGAGAGAGGGAGGGTGGGAGAGGAGCGAGGGAGGGAGGGGGAGAGGAGCGAAGGAGTGAGTGGGAGATGAGGGAGGGATGGATGGGGAACAGTGAGCTGTTCCAAGACTTTCAGATGGGTGGGAGGGGAGACAATGGTTTAACTTGAAAATCCGTCACCTGCATGTTATTCAAGGTGCCAGGATATTTAAATTATGAAAAGTTAAGGAAGCTTTGATTGTTTCCTTTGCAAAACAGAAAACTTCAGCTTGATCTGTTGAACTTTATAAGATTCTGAAGGAATGTGCCAAAGCAAATTGTTCAAATACCAGGAGAAACAAGTTAGGAAGACAGGAGTAACTTGGGCAGAATAAATGGGTCCAGGAGATAATCTGTTGAGAAAAGGGATTGAGGTATCTGGTGAGTAGGTGGGGAGCAGGTTTGTTGGGTCTGATAACCTTTCCTGCTCAAAATGTCCATCGTATGTTCGTCCTCCCAGAATAGCATCTTATGGCAGGACTTCTTCTGTGGGTCAGCTGTCAGCTGTTTATTTATTGCCTGTTTGAACAAAATTAAAAACAAAGCAGTTATCTGAAGTAATCTAGTGCAAAATGTGACAATAAAAGACAATTTCAGACACTGTCTGAGTTTATCCCGGGCGTATCTGAGCCATACAGACTGGGAAGGCCTCAGGGTTGAGTGAATCAGAAATATATGTCACAGAAGGAGGCCATTCGACCCAGTGTGTCTGTGCCGGCTGACAAAGAGCTATCCAGCCTTATCCCATTGTCCAGCTCTCGGTCCGTAGCCTTGTTAGCCCTCCCCATAGGTTACACTTCAAGAGCATATCCAAGTACTTTTGAACTGTGACGAGGGTTTCTGCCTCTACCACCCTTTCAGGCAGTGAGTTCCAGAGTTCCCCCAACCCTCTGGGGAAAAAAGTTTTCAACTCCCCTCTAATCCTTCTACCAATGACTTTAAATCTATGCCCTCTGTTATTGACCCCTCTGCTAGGAGAAATAGGTCCTTCCTTTCCACTCGATCTCGGCCCCTCATAATTTTATACACCTCAATCACGTCTCCCCTCAGCCACCTCTGAGCTCTCCTCAGATAACAACCGCAGCCTATCCAATCTTTCCTCATAACTAAAATTCTCCATTCCTGGCAAAATTCTGGTAAATCTCCTCTGTACCCTCTCTGGTGCAATCACATTTTTCCTGTAATGCAGTGAGCAGAACTGTCCGCAGAACTGTGGCCGAACAAGTGTTTTATACAGTTCTAGCATAATCTCCCTGCTCTTATATTCTATGCCTCGGCTAATAAGGGCAAGTATCCCGTTTGCCTTCTGAACCACTTTATCAGGAATAAGAACAGGAGCAGGAGTAGGCCATATGGCCCCTCGAGCCTGCTCTGCCATTTAATACGATCGTGGCTGATCCGATCATGGACACAGCTCCACTTCCCTGCCCGCCCCCCATAACCCTTTATTCCATTATCGGTTAAGAAACTGTCTATCTCTGTCTTAAATTTATTCAATATCCCAGCTTCCGCAGCTCTCTGATGGGTGGGGGTAGGTCGAAGGTCAGGGGGTGGGGGAGAGTGGTGGAGGAGGGGGGAGGGTCGGGGGTCAGGGGGGTGGGGGAGGGTCACGGGGTAGAGGAGGGTCGGGGGTCAGGGGGGTGGGGGAGGGTCAGGGGTCTGGGGGATGGGGGAAGGTCAGGGGTCTGGGGGGTGGGGGAGGGTCTGGGGGATGGGGGCGGGCCGGGGGGGGTGGGGGAGGGTCGGGGGTGGAGGAGGGTCGGTGGGTCGGGTCAGGGGTGGGGGAGGGTCGGGGGGGTGGGAGTGGGCCGGGGGTCTGGGGAAGATCGGGGGGGGAGGGTCGGGGGTGGGTGGGTGGGTGGGGGGGAGGGTTGGGGGTGGAGGAGGGTCGGGGGCGGGCCGGGGGTCTGGGGGGTGGGGAAGGTCCGGGGTGGGGGAGGGTCTGGGGGATGGGGGCGGTCTGGGGGGGTGGGGGGAGGGTCGGGGGTGGAGGAGGGTCGGTAGTCGGGTCAGGGGTGGGGGAGGGTCGGGGGGGGGGTGGGGGCGGGCCGGGGGTCTGGGGAAGATCGGGGGGGAGGATCGGGGGTGGGTGGGTCGGGGGTCTGGGGGGAGGGGTGGAGGAAGGTTGGGGGTGGGGGAGGGTCGGGGGGTGGGGGCGGGCCGGGGGTCTGGGGGGTGGGGAAGGTCCGGGGTGGGGGAGGGTCGGGGGTCGGGGGGGTAGGGAAGGTCGGGGGGAGGGTCGGGAGGTGGGGAGGGGTCAGGGGCGGGGGTGGCTCGGTCGGGGGTCAGGGGTGGCTGGGTCGGGGGTCGGGGGTGGGAATGGCTGGGTCAGGGGTGGGGAGGTGGGTCCTGCTGTTACCTTCCTGCTACCTTCAGGGATCTGCAGACATACACTCCAAGGTCCCTCTGTCCCTCTACACCTCTCAGTGTCCTACCATTTATTGTGTATTCCCTTGCCTTGTTAGCCATCCTCAAATGGAATACCTGATATTTCTCTGGGGTGATTTCCATTTGCCACCTTTCTCCCACTTGTCTGAAGCTTTCTTCTTCACTGTCAACCACACGGTCAATTTTATATCATCTTCAAACTACATTGGAATATAAATCATTGACGCATACTACAAAAAGCAAGGGCCCCAGTACTGAGCCCTGTGGAACCCCATTGGAAACAGCCTTCCAGTCACAAATACACCCGTTGGCCATTACCCTTTGCTTCCTGCCACTGAGACAATTTTGGATCCAACTTGCCACTTCCCCTTGGATCCTCTGGGCTTTTACTTTCCTGACCAGTTTGCCATGTGGGATCTTGTCAAAGGCCTTGCTAAAAATCCATGCAGACAAGCACTACTCTCATCAAACATCCTCGTTACCTCCTCAAAAAACTCAATCAAGTAAGTCAGACACGACCTTCCCTTAACAAATCCATGCTGATTATCCTTGGTTAATCCATGCCTTTTTAAATGATGATTAATTAATATTGTCCCTCAGAACTTTTGCCAACAATTTCCCCACCACCGTGGTTAGGCTGACTGGGCTGTAATTACTTGGTCTATCCCTTTCTCCCTTTTTAAACAACGGTACAACATTAGCAGTCCTCCAGTACCACACATGTAGCCTGAGAGGATTGAAAAATGATGGTCAGAGCCTCCGCTATTTCCTTCCTTGCTTCTCTTAACAGCCTGGGATGCATTTCATCCAGGCCTGGCAATTTATCCACTTTCAAAGATGCTAAACCCCCTTATATCTCCTGTCTCACTATATTTATCTCATCTAATATATTACACTCCTCCTCCTTAACTACAATGTCTGCATCATCCCTCTCTTTTGTGAGGACAGATGCAACGTATTCATCAAGACCCATACCCATGTCTTCCACCTCCACACACAGGTTACCTTTATGGTCTCTAATAGACCCTACTCTTTTTTTCGTTATCCTCTTGCTCTTTATGTATTTATAAAACATCTTTGGGTTTTCCGCGATTTTACTTGCCAATATTTTTTCAAACCCTCTCTTTGCTTTCTGAATTCCCTTTTTAATGTCACCTCTGCACTTTCTAACTCTCGGTATCCAATATAAGCTTCCCTTTTTTGCCTTATCCCACCCTGTATCTCCCTTGACATCTGGGGAGCTCTAGATGTGGGAGTCCCACCCTTTTTCTTTGAGAGAACATATTTGCTCTGAACCACCACTATCTCCTCCTTGAATGCCTCCCACTGCCCCAACACTGATTTACCTTTGTCGCTGTTTCCACTCCACTTTTGCTAAGTCACATCTCAGCTTATTAAAATTGGCCTTTCCCCAACTGAGAACTTTTACTCTTGGTTTATCTTTCTCCTTTCCATAACTACACTAAATCTAACTGAATTATGATCACTATCACCAAAATGCTCCCCCATTGATACCCCTTCCACCTCTCCAGCATCATTCCCTAAAACTAAGGCCAGAACCGCCTCTCTCTTGTTGGGTTTGCTGTGTGTTGGCTATAAATGTTCTCGATTGCATTTTGTGAATTCTGTGCTCTCTATACCTTTTACACTGATGCTATCCCAGTTCATGTTAGGGTAGTTGAAATCCCCTACTATTACTGCCTATTGTTTTTGCACTTCTCAGAAATGTGGCCATATTTGTTCTCCTGTCCCCTCTGACTGTTTGGGGGCCTATAATACACTCCCAGCAGTGTAATTGGCTCTTTTTTGATCTTCAGTTGAACCCATATGGACTTATTTGATGATCTTTCTAATGTATCATCCCTCCTCACAGTTGTAATTGTTTCTTTAACCAATATTGGGACCCCCCCTCCTTTTTATCTCCCTCTCTATCACGTCTGAAAACCCTGTAACCAGGAATGTTATGCTGCCAGTCCTGCCCTTTCAGCCATGTTTCAGTAATAATGATCTGTGTTGTCTCCAACAGTGGCAGTTGAGGAGCCATGGGCTGGAGAGGGATAAAATCTGGTCACATTGCCACTCCTGATCACCATCAGGGACTGCTGCTGGAACTGTTTCCCTCCTCAACTCTCATTTTAAGATTATGCCGTCTTGTTCTTAATTCTCCCATCAGAGAAAATAGTTTCTCTCAATCTACCCCATCAAATCTGTCATTTTGTAACTGCAATGTAACACCACTGTATTACTGTATGCACTCAACTGAGATGCACACCTTGACCACAAGGGGTGAACTTGTGGGAGACACTCCTTACCTGATCACACAGGTATATAAAGGGAGGTCACACACAGGGTCATCACTTCTGGAGTACTGAATAAAGAGTTCAGGTCACGTAGTAGCCTTGTCCCTGGAATGTGCCTCGTGTGGTTTCATGCAGTGGAGTAAGGACTTTACATTGGCGACGAGAAACGGGAACTCACGACCCACGAGAATGGCCACCGGTAACACAGATGAACGGTACTATGTTGGGGAAGACTGGGACGATTTTGTTGAGAGGCTTCAGCAGAGTTTTGTGACGAAAGACTGGCTGGGGGATGCAGCGGCCGACAAGCGTCGGGCTCATCTCTTGACCAGCTGTGGACCAAAGACTTATGCGCTCATGAAGGACTTCCTGGCACCTGAGAAGCCGTCGGACAAAACCTTTGAGGAGCTTAGCAAGTTGATTGGGGAGCACCTCAAGCTGGTGAGCAGCATACACATGGCTCGACACAGATTCTACACATTGTGAAGGGCAGAGCATACCGGACTTTGTAGTGGACCTCTGGCGTTTGACCAGCCTCTGTAAGTTCACAGATGCCTGCAGTGGGGAGATGCTAAGGGTCTTCTTTATTGAAGGTATCGGTCATGTGAGAATCTTTCACAAGTTAATTGAGACCAAGGACTTGACCTTGAAGCGGCGGCGTTGTTGGCTCAGACTTTCATGGCGGGGGAGGAAGAGACGAAAATGATTTACGCGCGCAATTCTGTCTCCAACACGGCGATGGATCAGGGCGTCAACGTCCTCCATGCTACTCAGAGCCCCGCAGGCAGGCAGGGGCAGTCCGACACTCCCCAGGCAGCAATAGACCCCAGAGTAGGACCTCAACAAAGACAATGGCAGGCTGAACGGACGTTCACGCCATCACAGTGGACAATGTGGCCCGGGATGGAGCCATTGACACCCACTAATAGGGTACTTAAGAGCAGTCAAAGGGACAGTCAGCGCGGAATCACTGGCCACAGCCCTTTCGTCCCCAACAATGGAAACTTTAACTTGTGTTGGAGGTGTGGGGGAAAACACTCAGCCAGATCTTGCAGGTTCCAACAGTTCGTTTGCAGAAACTGCAACCTCAGTGGCCATTTAGCCCGTCTGTGCAGAAAGCCTGCAACCAGACTGATATTTGAGGCAGATGGACCAAAAGAGGGTTCTGTGAGGCAGGATGACTTTTGGGGCAAACCGATGGATGCCGAGGTTCAGCGGGTCCATGCGGTGAATATTCACATTTCATACACCAAAACGCCACCAATGATGATGAGGGTTTTGTTGAACAGCATCCCGGTACACATGGAGCTGGACACGGGGGCCAGCCAGTCACTCATTAGCGTTCAGCAATTCGCGAAATTATGGCCACGCAAAGCCAGCAGACCCAAATTACAACTCATCGAGACGCAATTAAGGACGTAAACCAAAGAAATCATTCCGGTGCTAGGCAGTGCAATGTTGGCTGTCACACACAATGGCTCGGTGAACCGGCTGCCGCTCTGGATTGTCCCGGGAAATGGGCCCGCATTGTTGGGAGGAGCTGGTTAGCCGAGATGAACTGGAAATGGGGGGATGTTCACGCAATGTCATCCGTGGTCCTCATAAGTCCTACAACAATTCAAGTCACTGTTCCAACCTGGCGTCGGGACATTCAAAGGCACCAAAGTAGTGATACACATCACCCCAAACGCCAGGCCAGTGCACCACAAAGCCAGAGCGGTGCCGTATGTGATGCGGGAGAAAATTGAGAGCGAATTGGACCAGCTGTTGAGAGAGGGCATCGTCTCGCCTGTTGAATTCAGCGACTGGGCGAGCCCCATTGTCCCCGTTCTGAAAGCAGATGGTTCTGTCAGGATCTGTGGCGACTACAAGGCCACCATCAATCGGGTGTCCCTACAAGACCAATACCCGCTCCCAAGAGCGGAGGACCTCTTCGCCACGCTGGCAGGCAGCAAGCTGTTCACCAAGTTGGACCTCAATCAGCCTATATGACCCAGGAACTGGCCGACGAATCTGAACTGCTGATCACCATCACCACGCACAAGGGACTGTTTGCGTATAACAGGTGCCCGTTTGGCATTCGATCAGCGGCCGCGATCTTTCAACGCAACATGGAAAGCCTGCTTAAATCAATTCCTGGCACGATTGTATTCCAGGACGACATCCTCATCACGGGTCGAGACACCGAGGAACACCTCCACAACCTGGAGGAGGTGCTACGCCGACTGGACCGGGTAGGCCTGCGACTCAAGAAATCTAAATGCATGTTTTTAGCTCCCGAGGTTGAGTTTCTGAGCAGGAGGGTTGCTGCAGATGGGATTTGGCCCACCGAATCCAAAACAGAGGCGATTCGACGAGCACCCAGGCCCTGCAACACATCGGAGCTGCGTTCATGCCTGGGACTGTTGAACTATTTCGGGAACTTTCTGCCGAACTTGAGCACGTTGTTGGAGCCGCTACACGTGCTCCTGCGTAAGGGCTGCAATTGGTTTTGGGGGGACTGTCAGGAATGTGCTTTCGATCGAGCGCGAAACCTACTGTGTTCTAACAAGCTGTTGACCCTGTATGACCCCTGTAAAAGTTTAGTTCTGACTTGTGATGCTTCGTCCTATGGGGTTGGGTGCGTGTTGCAGCAGGGTAATGCTGAGAGTCAGCTACAACCTGTGGCTTATGCCTCCAGGTCGCTCTCTCAAGCAGAAAGCGGGTATGGGATGGTTGAGAAGGAAGTGCTCGCATGTGTCTATGGTGTAAAGAAATGCATCAGTACCTCTTTGGTAGAAAGTTTGAATTGGAAATGGACCATAAGCCACTCACATCCCTGTTGTCAGACAGCAAGCCTGTCAATGCCAACGCATCAGCTCACATACAGCGATGGGCTCTCACGCTGGCTACCTATGACTACTCCATCCGGCACCGGCCTGGCACTGAAAATTGCGCTGACGCGCTCATCAGGCTTCCACTGGCCACCACTGAGGGGGCAGCTGAGCAAAGCGCTGAGATGGTCATGGCTGTCGATGCTTTCAGCAGTGCAGGCTCCCCCATCACAGCCCGCCAGATCAAAATCTGGACAAAGAGGGATCCCCTCCTATCCCTGATTAAGAAATGTGTCCTGACTGGGGATTGGGCGCCCGTTCCACAGGCGGATGGATGAGCTTTCTGTCCAAGCTGACTGCCTACTATGGGGCAGCCGGGTAGTTATGCCCCAGAAGGGCAGGGAGGCGTTCATCAGGGAACTCCACAGAGAGCACCCAGGCATTGTGATGATGAAGGCCATTGCCCGGTCACACGTTTGGTGGCCTGAAATTGACTCAGACCTGCAACACTGTGTTTGAAGGTGCACGACATGTTCCCAGCTGGGTAATGCCCCCAGGGAGGCCCCACTCAGCCAGTGGCCCTGGCCCACCAAGCTATGGTCACGCATTCACGTTGACTACACGGGCCCGTTCATGGGTAAGATGTTCCTTATCGTTGTAGATGCGTACTCGAAATAGATCGACTGCATCATCCTGAATTCATGCACATCATCCACCACCGTGGAAAGCCTACGTGCGATCTTCGCAACCCATGGCTTGCCAGACTCCTGGTTAGTGACAATGGCCCGTGTTTCACAAGTTATGAATTCCGGCAGTTTATGTCAGGCAATGGCATCAACGATTTCAGGACTGCATCATTGAAGCCAGCCTCCAATGGCCAGGCGGAACGTGCGGTCTAAATCGTTAAGCAAGGTATGCTCAGGATTCAAGGACCCTCCCTACAATGCCACCTATCGCGCCTCCTGCTGGCCTATAGATCCCGCCCGCACTCGCTCACGGTGGTCCCGCCCGCGGAGTTACTAAAGAAACGGACACTCCAAACTCGGTTGTCCCTCATCCACCCAGTCCTGACTGACATAGTTGAGGGCAAGCGCAAGTCACAAAACGAGTACCATGACCGTAATTCGAGGGGGAGATGTATAGAAATAAATGATCCTGTATTCGTCCTCAATCACGCAATGGGACCCAAATGGCTCGAGGGTACTGTAATAGACAAAGAAGGGAATAGAGTCAACTCAACAATGGCCAGATATGCCGAAAGCATCTGGACCAAGTAAAGAAAAGGTTCAGCAATGACACGCAGGAAGCTGAAGAAGACCATGAGATGGAGCTCACACTACCGCCAGTGAATGTGCAACAAAAACAATCAGAAGAATGCACAGTCCCTGAGGTCAGCCCGGACAGGCCGGAATCACCACAGGGGACAGACACTCACGTCAGTGTTCAACAACCAGAGCCCCAACTGCAGCGCTCCACGAGGGAGCGTAGACCACCTGAAAGACTGAACCTATGATCCCAATAAGACTTTGGGGGTGGGGGGAAGGTGATGTCATGTTTGTAACTACAATGTAACACCACTGTATTACTGTATGCACTCAACTGAGATGCACACCTTGACCACAAGGGGTGAACTTGTGGGAGACACTCCTTACCTGATCACTCAGGTATATAAAGGGAGGTCCCACACAGGGTCATCAATTCTGGAGGACTAAATAAAGAGTTCAGGTCACGTAGTGGCCTTGTCCCTGGAAGGTGCCCCGTGTGGTTTCATGCAGTAGAGTAAGGACTTTACAGAATCCCTTTAACATTTTAACACCTCGATTAGATCACCCCTCGACCTTCGAAACTGAAGGCAATACAATCCAATTGATGCAATCATTTAACCCTTTCAGTCCCTGTATCATTCTGAGGTTGAAAAATTGATCAGCGGGAGATGTGTTTATCTCTGAAATAACAGTGACAAGTAATGACTGGTTATCGGAGTGTAAGTGGCCGGCTAGTATGTAGCTTTTCCTTGATTATTATGGTCTATTTTCCCAGAATTAATGTGACATAGCTCTTGTTGGAAAAATCAGGCCCAATAACTTGCTTAACCCTCGACACCAATGGAAAATGTTGAATCAGAAAATGAAGTGTGCTGGCTACTTTTAACCTGGTTACAATACTCAGTGTGAACAAAGGAGAGGATTTGTGTGTGTGCGGCTGTGGGTGTTAATGATTTAGTGAAAGCTGTTCATCACCACACAACATTCAATCCATCACCGTACTGGGCTACTGATGGCCCGTTACCACACTGGGCCCATTGCTCTCGGTCTATTCCAGGCAGTGTTGCTGCTATGGATCCATTTTAGGTTTCCCACAGTTTCGCCATTTATACAAAAAGTGACCGATATCACACGCTTTGCCTCTACCCTTGTCAAGTGTGAGAGAAACATACCTTTAAGCTCACTGTATATGGACTGATCCGGTTGCTGTAATGCCTAACAGGGAACAGAGCAATGATAGAATCAGCAATCTAGTAACACGTGCCCAATGAAGGGTTATTTGGAATGTATTAACGTTCTGAATTTGGAGTTTCTTACCATGTACGTGGCATTTGGATCCTCCAGACGATCTCCGGAGTTCTACAACAAAATACAAATGATAGTTACATTGTCCAATACATTGCTGATGCTGGTTTAAGAATTCTCTGGGATGACGGCGTTGTTATTCAGTAATCTACACATTTTCCTTAAATGTATAACCAAAAAAAGTCCGATCCAATCAGTCTTGTACAGTGCGTGGAGAGAAGCATGAAGTAAAGGATATCCCCAACTTGATAAAAATGCCGTCCAGCCACTGAGAACGTGCCATAAGGAAACAGGCTGATGAAAGAGAGAGTGTTCTGGGGCCTGCAGATAAACACAGTCACAGAGGGAGCAAAGCACAGTCTGAGAGCTGATTTCCTTTCCCAGTCTTTGAGTTTCACAACTCAGGACACGATAGGACAAGTGGAGAAAGAGGTTTGAAATGTGTCAGAGAGGTGGATGTGAAAGATTGGACCAGGAAACTTGGCAGTCACTTCATTGTTTGGGTGAACAAACACTCAATATTTCCCAAACATTGCGAGACATGGGGTTAGGGAAGGTGTTGGTAACGAGTATAACCAGCCGACAAGAAAGCTTACAGTTTATTTCTCCAAAGACCAAAAGGTGTTGACTTTGTAATCTATAAACGGAGGCCTGCATTATAACAAACTGGGAGCAGCATGAACGAGCTCCAAGCAACACCATGTCACGTAGGAGTCAATAATGTGAATGGAATTCAGAGACTAGAAGAGTGTTTATCAGCAAGGTTGTGAAGGCAAGTTTTAAAGGGTTCTGAAATGATTTTAAACAAGCGATCACAGACCAATCAACTCAATGTGGAGTCAGAAACAGGCACAGCAAATGGAAAATGGGAGTGCAGGTGACCTGGCTGACACTTCCATTATTCCCAGACAAGACCAGATTTACTGCTGGTCCCATACCTCCGACTACATCCTATAACTACAGGGTGAATACCACAAACCAGATTTGTCCTGATTTACTGCTGGTCCCATACCTCCGACTACATCCTATAACTACAGGGTAAATACCACAAACCAGGTTTGTCCTGATTTACTGCTGGTCCCATACCTCCGACTACATCCTATAACTACAGGGTGAATACCACAAACCAGATTTGTCCTGATTTACTGCTGGTCCCATACCTCCGACTACATCCTATAACTACAGGGTGAATACCACAAACCAGGTTTGTCCTGATTTACTGCTGGTCCCATACCTACGACTACATCCTATAACTACAGGGTGAATACCACAAACCAGATTTGTCCTGCCAAGGGTGAAATTTGTAACAGTTCTGGAGAACCAACTGCTTTGTAAAAAATTGCAGATCCAAAGATATTCAATCGAACAAGCTCCATGTGAACCCATCGAGCCTGATTACTCAGTTGTGATGGCATACACACACTCATAGTTGTGTCCTGAATGGCACCTGGTTTGGGTGTCTGCACCTATTTGGTCACCCCCGGCCCCCCCGAATGTTTGTGGTGGAGGAGTGGCGAGAGATTGTGGCCACACGGACCAGCCCACACTGCGATATGTGCATGTATTAGGTCGGTGCAGCAGAGCAGGTCTCCAGTCGTCCTGGTTAACTCTTGCCACTGGATAAAGGCCTAGCTCTGTTAAGCCCGTGTGGTGGCTGATGTGCAACGGGCACCACACGTTAAACAAATCCACGCACTGACATTTTCCACCCCTTCAGTTGAAGTTCAGGACTGGAACATCGGGTCCTTCATTGAAACACCTGTGGACCCATGTGGAAACATAGAAACATAGAAAATAGGTGCAAGAGTAGGCCATTCGGCCCTTCGAGCCTGTACCACCATTCAATAAGATCATGGCTGAACATTCCCTCAGTAACCCTTTCCTGCTTTCTCTCCATACCCCTTGATCCCTTTAGCTGTAAGGGCCATATTTAACTCCCTCTTGAATATATCCAATGAACTGGCATCAACAAAACTCTGCGGTAGGGAATTCCACAGCTTAACAACTCTCTGAGTGAAGAAGTTTCTCCTTATCTCAGTCCTAAATGGCCTACCCCTTATCCTAAGACTGTGTCCCTTGATTCTGGACTTCCCCATCATCGGGAACATTCTTCCCGCATCTAACCTGTCCAGTCCCGTCAGAATCTTGTAAGTTTCTATGAGATCCCCTCTCATCCTTCTAAATTCCAGTGTATAAAGGCCCAGTTGATCCAGTCTCTCCTCATATGTCAGTCTCGCCATCCCTGGAATCAGTCTGGTGAACCTTTGCTGCACTCCCTCAATAGCAAGAACGTCCTTCCTCAGATTAGGAGACCAAAACTGAACACAATATTCCAGGTGAGGCATCACCAAGGCCCTGTACAACTGCAGTAAGACTTCCCTGCTCTATAAATCAAATCCCCTAGCTATGAAGGCCAACATACCATTTGCCTTCTTCACCACCTGCTGAACCTGTATGCCAACTTTCAATGACTGATGAACCATGACACCCAGGTCTCGTTGCACCTCCCCCTTTCCTAATCTGCCACCATTCAGATAATATTCTGCCTTCGTGTTTTTGCCCCCAAAGTGGATAACCTCACATTTATCCACATTATACTGCATCTGCCATGCATTTGCCCACTCACCTAACCTGTCTAAATCACCCTGCAGCCTCTTAGCCTCCCCTCCACAGCTCACATCGCCACCCAGCTTAATGTCATCTGCAAACTTGGAGATATTACACTCAATTCCTTCATCTAAATCATTACTGTATATTGTAAATAGCTGTGGTCCCAGCACTGAGCCCTGCGGCACTCCACTAGTCACTGCCTGCCATTCTGAAAAGGACCCGTTTATCCCAACTCTGCTTCCTGTCTTCCAACCAGTTCTCTATCCACGTCAGTACATTACCCCCAATACCATGTACTTTAATTTTGCACACCAATCTCTCGTGTGGGACCTCTTTCAAAACCCTTTGAAAGTCCAAATACACCACAGCCACTGGTTCTCCCTTGTCCACTCTACTAGTTGCATCCTCAAAAAATTCCAGAAGATTTGTCAATCCTCATTCTCATTCTCATTCTCATTGTCAAGTCATCCTCATTCGAGAGAGCGCCTGTGATTTGATTTGGACTCAGTTGCCAACCATCGGTGCTTTGCAGGGGCAGACAATGTTTTGGGGTTTTGGGGTCCCAGTCAGCGTGTTAGTGTATCAGAACAAAAATCGTCACAGTCAGGCCCCATAGTGCCCCCCAGTCCTGCTCTCTCCTCTCAGCACTCTCTCAGTGCTAATGGCCAGGATATCTGTCTCAGTGCTAATGGCCAGGATATCTGTCTCAGTGTGGGCAGATACTCACATTCTGATGAAAGGCAGCAGTGCAGGCCATTAGTGATGCATCTGTCCAGTGCATTCATTGGCAAACACAGGGAGAAGCGGGGGAGGGGGGAATAAATGGTCAGGGAAACAAAATGGATAGCGAGAGCAGGCAGGAAAATGGATGTCAAGGAGAGATGAGAGAATGGATGGCAGTGGAAGAGGGAGAAAAGAATGGGAGGCTGTTAGAGGGAGGGGACAATGGACAGCAGCAGGAAGTTGAGGGAAATGGATAGCAGTGTCGGGAGGGAGGGCGTGGATGGTAGTGGGAAGGACAGTAGCAGGAATGAATGGCAGAATGCATGGCAGTGAAGCAGGAGTAAGTGCCTGGCATGGAAAGGTGGGATGACGTGATTGGCTGTGGCAGTGGGAAGACAGAGAAGATTGAAGCGAATCCCAAAGAGTAGATCCCATGCGGCAGAAAGATTTATTACCAATGGGCGGACACGGGAATTAGGTGCTCGACAGGCCAGAGCCAGGAGAATGGAGTCATGAGGTGGAGGATTGTAGAGTTGGGATTGGACGATGGGAATTCAGCAGATTTGCTGATCAAAGGCCTGACAAGCTACTGCCCACTAAGCTATCACTCGTTCAAACTTGGAGTTTGTGTCCACGCGTCTCATCAGCTGCCAGTGTGTGATAAGTAGAATGGGGGCAGAAGCAAAAGATAGAAAGAAGAAAAGTAAAAGTGGAGGGCAGAGAAACCCAAGGCAAAAAACAAAAAGGGCCACATTGCAGCAAAATTCCAAAGGGGCAAAGTGTGTTGGAAAGAAACATAGAAACATAGAAAATAGGTGCAGGTGCAGGCCATTTAGACCTTCGAGCCTGCACCGCCATTCAATGAGTTCATGGCTGAACATGCAACTTCAGTACCCCATTCTTGCTCTCTCACCATACCCCTTGATCCGCCTAGTAGAAAGGACTACATCTAACTCCTGAAAGCTCTGTGCCTCAATTCGAGGAGTATTCGTAATAAGGTGGACGAATTAACTGCGCAGATAGCAGTTAACGGGTATGATGTAATTGGCATCACGGAGACATGGCTCCAGGGTGACCAAGGCTGGGAACTCAACGTCCAGGGGTATTCAACATTCACGAAGGATTGACAGAAAGGAAAAGGAGGCAGGGTGGCATTGCTGGTTAAAGAGGAAATTAATGCAATAGTAAGAAAGGACATTAGCTTGGATGATGTGGAATCAGTATGGGTGGAGCTGCGGAATACCAAAGGGCAGAAAACACGAGTGGGAGTTGTGTACAGACCACCAAACAGTAGTTGTGAGGTTGGGGACGGCATCAAACAAGAAATAAGGGATGCATGCAACAAAGGTACAGCAGTTATCATGGGTGACTTTAATCTACATATTGATTGGGCTAACCAAACTGGAAGCAATGCGGTGGAGGAGGATTTCCTGGAGTGTATTAGGAATGGTTTTCCAGACCAATATGTCGAGGGAGCTGGCCATCCTAGACTGGGTGATGTGTAATGAGAAAGGACTAATTAGCAATCTTGTTGTGCGAGGCCCCTTGGGGAAGAGTGACCATAACATGGTAGAATTCTTTATTAGGATGGAGAGTGACACAGTTAATTCAGAAACTAGGAACCTGAACTTAAGGAAAAGTAACTTCGATGGTATGAGAGGTGAATTGGCTAGAATAGACTGGCAAATGATACTTAAAGGATTGACGGTGGATAGGCAATGGCAAACATTTAAAGATCACATGGATGAACTTCAGCAATTGTACATCCCTGTCTGGAGTAAAAATAAAACGGGGAAGGTAGCTCAACCGTGGCTAACAAGGGAAATTAAGGAAAGTGTTAAATCCAAGGAAGAGGCATATAAATTGGCCAGAAAAAGCAGCAAACCTGAGGATTGGGAGAAATTTAGAATTCAGCAGAGGAGGACAAAGGGTTTAATTAAGAGGGGGAAGAGAGAATACGAGAAGAAGCTTGCCGGGAACATAAAAACTGACTGCAAAAGCTTCTATCGATATGTGAAGAGAAAAAGATTAGTGAAGAAAAATGTAGATCCCTTGCAGTCTGATTCAGGTGAATTTATAATGGGGAACAAAGAAATGGCAGATCAATTGAACAAATACTTTAGTTCTGTCTTCACTAAGGAAGACACAAATAACCTTCCGAAAGTACTAGGGGACCGAGGGTCTAGTGAGAAGGAGGCATTGAAGGATATCCTTATTAGGCGGGAAATTGTGTTCGGGAAATTGATGGGATTGAAGGCTGATAAATCCCCGGGGCCTGATAGTCTGCATCCCAGAGTCTTTAAGGAAGTGGCCCTAGAAATAGTGGATGCATTGGTGATCATTTTCCAACAGTCTATCGACTCGGGATCAGTTCCTATGGATTGGAGGGTATCTAATGTAACACCAGTTTTTAAAAAAGGAGGGAGAGAGAAAACGGGTAATTATAGACCGGTTAGCCTGACATCAGAAGTGGGGAAAATGTTGGAATCAATCATTAATGATGAAATAGCAGCACATTTGGAAAGCAGTGACAGGATCCCCCAGAACTGGTACCAATGTCCCAGGAATTTGAATCCCTCCCTCTTGCACCACTCCTCAAGCCACGTATTCATCTGAGCTATCCTGCGATTCCTACTCTGACTATCACGTGGCACTGGTAGCAATCCTGAGATTACTACTTTTGAGGTCCTACTTTTTAATTTCGCTCCTAGCTCCCTAAATTCGTCTCGTAGGACCTCATCCTGTTTTTTTACCTATATCGTTGGTACCTATATGCACCACGACAACTGGCTGTTCACTCTCCCTTTTCAGAATGTCCTGCAGCTGCTCTGAGACATCCTTGACCCTTGCACCAGGGAGGCAACATACCATCCTGGAGTCTTGGTTGCGGCCGCAGAAACGCCTATCTATTCCCCTGCAATCGAATCCCCTATCACTATCGCTCTCCCACTCTTTTTCCTGCCCTCCTGTGCAGCAGAGCCACCCACAGTGCCATGATTTTGGCTGCTGCTGCCCTCCCCTGATGAGTCATCCCCCTCAACAGTACCTATAGCGGTGTATCTGTTTTGCAGGGGGATGACCGCAGGGGACCCCTGCACTACCTTCCTTGCACTGCTCTTCCTGTTGGTCACCCATCCCCTATCTGGCTGAGTACCCTTTACCTGCGGTAAGACCAACTCGCTACACGTGCTATTCACATCATTCTCAGCATCGTGGATGCTCCAGAGTGAATCCACCCACAGCTACAGTGCCACAATGCGGTCCGTCAGGAGCTGGAGGCGGATACACTTCCCGCACACGTAGTCGTCAGGGACACCGGAAGTGTCCCTGACTTCCCACATAGTACAGGAGGAGCATAACACGTGTCCCAGCTCTCCTGCCATGACTTAACCCTTAGATTAACTTAATTTGGCAACAGCAATGCTAAATGTTACTTACTGATAAAGAAAGAAAAAGAAAAACTATTTACCAATCACTTACCCCCTTGGCTGTGACGTCACCTTTCGATTTCTTTCTACTTCTTTTTGCCTGCCTGCTGCACCTGCCCCGACTCCTCGACACTCGAACTCCCGAGCCTCCCGACTCCTCGACACTCGAACTCCCGAGCCTCCCGACTCCTCGACACTCGAACTCCCGAGCCTCCCGACTCCTCGACACTCGAACTCCCGAGCCTCCCGACTCCTCGACACTCGAACTCCCGAGCCTCCCGACTCCTCGACACTCGAACTCCCGAGCCTCCCGACTCCTCGACACTCGAACTCCCGAGCCTCCCGACTCCTCGACACTCGAACTCCCGAGCCTCCCGACTCCTCGACACTCGAACTCCCGAGCCTCCCGACTCCTCGACACTCGAACTCCAGAGCCTCCCGACTCCTCGACACTCGAACTCCCGAGCCTCCCGACTCCTCGACACTCGAACTCCCGAGCCTCCCGACTCCTCGACACTCGAACTCCCGAGCCTCCCGACTCCTCGACACTCGAACTCCCGAGCCTCCCGACTCCTCGACACTCGAACTCCCGAGCCTCCCGACTCCTCGACACTCGAACTCCCGAGCCTCCCGACTCCTCGACACTCGAACTCCAGAGCCTCCCGACTCCTCGACACTCGAACTCCCGAGCCTCCCGACTCCTCGACACTCGAACTCCCGAGCCTCCCGACTCCTCGGCCTTTTGTAGACCATCTCGATCTCCCCGCTCCGCCTCCTCGAACTCCCGAGCCTCCCGACTCTTGGGCCTTTTGTAGGCCACCTCGATCTCCCCACTCCATGTCCTCGAACTCCCGAGCCTCCCGACTCCTGTGCCTTTTGTAGGCTGCCTCGATGGGATTGAAGGCCGATAAATCCCCTGGGCCTGATAGTCTGCATCCCAGAGTCTTTAAGGAAGTACCCGAGAAATAGTGAATGCATTGGTGATCATTTTCCAACAGTCTATCGACTCTGGATCAGTTCCTATGGACTGGAGGATAGCTAATGTAACACCACTTTTTAAAAAGGGAGGGAGAGAGAAAGCGGGTAATTATAGACCGGTTAGCCTGACATCAGTGGTGGGGAAAATGTTGGAATCAATTATTAAGGATGAAATAGCAGCGCATTTGGAAAGCAGCAAGAGGATCGGTCCAAGTCAGCATGGATTTATGAAAGGGAAATCATGCTTGACAAATCTTCTGGAATTTTTTGAGGATGTAACTAGTAGAGTGGATAAAGGAGAACCAGTGAATGTGGTGTATTTGGACTTTCAAAAGGCTTTTGACAAGGTCCCACACAAGAGATTGGTGTGCAAAATCAAAGCACATGGTATTGGGGGTAATGCACTGTAGAGAACTGGTTGGCAGACAGGAAGCAGAGAGTCGGGAGAAACGGGTCCTTTTCAGAATGACAGGCAGTGACTAGTGGAGTGCCGCAGGGCTCAGTGCTGGGACCCCAGCTCTTTAAAATATACATCAATGATTTGGATGAGGGAATTGAGTGTGATATCTCCAAGTTTGCAGATGACTGGGTGGTGGTGTGAGCTGTGAGGGGGACACTAAGAGGCTGCAGGGTGACTTCGACACATTAGGTGAGTGGGCAAATGCATTACAAATGCAGTATAATGTGGATAAATGTGAGGTTATCCACTTTGGGGGCAATAAGGTGAAGACAGAATATTATCTGAATGGTGGCAGATTCGGAAAAGGGGAGGTGCAACGAGACAGGTTCATCAGTCATTGAAAGTTGGAATGCAGGTACAGCAGGCGGTGAAGAAGGCAAATGGTATGTTGGCCTTCATAGCTAGGGTATTTGAGTATCGGAGCAGGGAGGTCTTACTGCAGTTGTACAGGGCCTTAGTGAGGCCTCACCTGGAATATTATGTTCAATTTTGGTCTCCTAATCTGAGGAAGGACGTTCTCACTATTGAGGGAGTGCTGCGAAAGTTCACCAGACTGATTCCCGGGATGGCCGGACTGACATATGAGGAGAGACTGGATCAACTGGGCCTTTATACATTGGAGTTTAAAAGGATGAGAGGGGATCCCATAGAAACATACAAGATTCTGACGGGACTCGACAGGTTAGATGCGGGTAGATTGTTCCCGATGTTGGGGAAGTCCAGAACCAGGGGACACAGTCTTAGGATAAGAGGTAGGTCATTTAGGATTGCGATGAGGAGAAACTTCTTCACTCAGAGAGTTGTTAACCTGTGGAATTCCCTGCCGCAGAGAGTTGTTGATGTCAGTTCATTGGATATATTCAAGAGGGAGTTAGATATGGCCCTTACGGCTAAGGGGATCAAGGGGTATGGAGAGAAAGCAGGAAAAGGGTACAGAGGGAATGATCAGCCATGATCTTATTGAATGGTGGTGCAGGCTCGAAGGGCCAAATGGCCTACTCCTGCACCTATTTTCTATGTTCCGATGTTTCGAAGTGTCTCAGAGTCCAGCTGTATCAAAATACATTTGCGCAGGACAAGGACATTCATCTTAACTGCCAATATTCAGATGGTCTACAGGGCCACGAGGGAAAATAATGCAGAAATAACTGGTAACAGTGGTGTCGAAAGACACAAACACACCATCAGATCTGTCACATCACACAGATCCTTCTCGTTACAGAAAGCAACATTCTCGAAAACCAACGGAACTCACCTGTGTGTCTCCTGCAGAAAAAACATTTTCATAATCAGCAGTTGTGTTCTGATCAGCAGCAGTTCCCGATGGTGCTGTAAAATAAAGGATAAAATATCACCAACATCAACTACAATGATATTAATCATATCTTGCTGCCGACAGTAATATTTTATATATTATCAAAACAAATATCTTATTAACTATACACAGCAATCGAGACAAACTGAATTATTTAGTCACACATACCGGACTGTTTTTTTCCAAAAAGTGTGTGTCTGATGAGTAAAATGCCTCCAGTAACAACAGTGACTCCCAGCACAGCACCCAGAATGATCCAGACCAGGCTTGACTTCACAACTTTTGTTTCTGTGAAAGGAAATCACATGTTTAAGGCAGAAGCCCCGGGGAAGACATCAGATTCTCGTCAGTCAGTGAAGTGTGAAATGGTACCACTGGGAAAATCAAATCCCGGTGGAATTCAGATAGAGCGGGGCACCCGACATGATGGAAAGTTGGAGGGATAATGTTAGTTTAAACATAGAGCAGCTTGATTTATCTGTAATGTGGGCTGTCAGTCAGTCCTAGTATCACACACTGACTACTTGCTGTGCTATCGAGCTGGCTTGGCAAAAGGACGCAGAACTGTTGGTCAATGTAGAAAAGCTCCACTGATGGAGGGAAAGTGACGAGCAGAGTCCCAGTGGGTGCCCTTCTGTCTTCTTCTGAGGCGATCCCTTGTATCGAGGATGACTTGCTTCCACACCAAAAAGGGATGAGTTCACAGGTGTTTCAATGAAGGACCTAGTATTCCAGATCCCGAACTACCTATTGAAAGGTGGAAGATGCCTGTGCGTGGATTTTTTTAATGTGTAGTGGCCATTGCACACCAGCCACCACACGGGCTTGACAGAGCTAGGTCTTGGTCCAGTGGTAAGGATTAACCAAGACAACTGGAGACCAGCTATGTTGCACGGACCTTGTGCGCACATGTATCGCAGTGTGGGCTGGCACATGCTGGCCCTGGGCCCTCGCCTCTTCTAGTCCCCGAACTCGCGCCTCTCCTGGGCCCCCATCATGTCAAAGAAACATAGAAACATAGAAAATAGATGCAGGAGTAGGCCATTCAGCTCTTCGAACCTGCAATTCAATAAGATCATGGCTGATCATTCCCTCAGTACACCTTTCCTGCTTTCTCTCCATTCCCCTTGATCCCCTTAGCCGTAAGGGCCATATCTAATTCCCTCTTGAATATATCCAATGAACTGGCACCAACAACTCTCTGCGGCAGGGAATTCCACAGGTTAACAACTCTCTGAGTGAAGAAGTTTCTCTTCATCTCAGTCCTAAATGACCTACCCCTTATCCTTAGTCAATGTCCCCTGGTTCTGGACTTCCCCAACATCGGGAGCATTCTTCCCGCATCTAACCTGACCAGTCCCGTCAGAATCTTATGCGTTTCTATGAGATCCCCTCTCATCCTTCTAAACTCCAGTGAATAAAGACCCAGTTGATCCAGTCGCTCCTCATATGTCAGTCCAGCCATCCCTGGAATCAATCTGGTGAACCTTCGCTGCACTCCCTCAACAGCAAGAATGTCCTTCCTCAGATTAGGAGACCAAAACTGAACACAATACTCCAGGTGAGGCCTCACCAAGGCCCTGTACAACTGCAGTATGACCTTCCTGCTCCTATACTCAAATCCCCTAGCTATGAAGGCCAACATACCATTTGCCTTCTTCACTGCCTGCTTTAGCTGGGGTAAGGTACTTTGGCTGGGGGAGGGGTGTACTTGGACTGGGGTAAGGTACTTTGGCTGGGGGAGGGATGTACCTGGACTGGGGTAAGGTACTTTGGCTGGGGGAGGGGTGTACTTGGACTGGGGTAAGGTACTTTGGCTGGGGGAGGGATGTACCTGGACTGGGGTAAGGTACTTTGGCTGGGGGAGGGGTGTACTTGGACTGGGGTAAGGTACTTTGGCTGGGGGAGGGATGTACTTGGACTGGGGTAAGGTACTTTGGCTGGGGTAGGGATGTACTTGGTCTGGGGTAAGGTACTTTGGCTCGGGGAGGGATGTACCTGGACTGGGGTAAGGTACTTTGGCTGGGGAAGGGATGTACCTGGACTGGGGTAAGGTACTTTGGCTGGGGGAGGGATGTACCTGGACTGGGGTAAGGTACTTTGGCTGGGGGAGGGATATACCTGGACTGGGGTCAGGCCCTTGCTGTCTTCTGGGGAGCTCTGTCCTCTGTCGCTTCAGGAAGTCAAAGTGGATCGAATTACAATTTGCAAAGTCAGTGAGACCTTGGGATGGGCGGTTCCAGTTACACATTCCAGTGAAACTTCAGGGTGTGGCTTATCCTCCACAAGGACCAATCATTGACAAAGGGTGGAGCATGGCGGCCATTTTTCAGTACAAATATGTGTGCCCATCTCATTTCTCATGTCTGGTTTCCCTTCTCCCGTCTCTTTTGTTCTGAGTGGCCCACACCCAAAATGTCAACTCCTCTGTTTTCTCCACAAAAAACAGACTTGCCGAGACATTCCGTATGTTCTGTTGTTGTTCCAGAGTTTTGATCCATTCTTACATCGCCACTATTCAACTCTGGCATTTCGCACATCACTAACAACATTCCCACTCTCTGTTCCACAGCACGACAGTAACCACTGTGTCTGACGGTATATTTCCACTGGTCCACCCCACTGTGTGAAGGTTACACATGTTCCCAGTAAGGAGCTGTTACTGTGACCCTGCCAGTGTGAGCTAACATTGACTTATCGGTTACATTGAGCTGGGTCCCTGCTCCATAGATGTAGCTCCACACACTGCAGCTGTAGGCAGCAGTATCACTGAGGGACACATTCACGATGGTCAGAATGTAACTGTTACTGGTGACGTTCCTGGAAGGCAGAAAACGGTCGTGGATACCCCGGGACCTGGTAATGGTGCCATTCACAAACTGGCTCATCACCCACTCGCTGTTGTTCCCGGGTCGCTGGCAGTGCCAGTGGACATCAGCGTCACTCACACTGGCATTGTACATGGCACATTGTAACTGCACGGTTTCACCCTCTGGGACCTTGCTGACTGTTGGATGCTGAACAAGGACCGGATCAGCCAATGGATCTGTACATGGGAAATATATGGAGTCTGACACAAAGAAATATATTTCTCCAGCGTTCAAAGTTGAACAATTTATAACATTTGGAATGTTATGAGAGCACCTGATGCTTAACCCAGCAGTTTGTAAACTGAGAGCCCAGACAAAGTGGAACTCGACATCATCAATAGTGTCTGCCATGACTCAGTGGCTGCACTCTCGCCTCGGGGTCAGAAGGTTATGGGTTTATGTCCCACTCCAGAGACTTCAGCACATATCTAGACATTCCAGTGCAGTATGGAGTGCAGTAGGCTGACACTCCCAGTGCAGTGCTGAGGGAGTGCTGCACTGTCCGAGGTGCCAGCTTTTGAATGAGTTGTTAAACCGAGGCCCCGTCTGCTCTCTCAAGTGGATGTAAAAGATCCCACGGCACTATTTTGAAGAAGAGCAGGGGAGTTATCCCCAGTGCCCTGGCCATTATCACATTGCTGTTTATGGGAGCTTGCTGTGTGCAAAGTGGCTGCCGTGTTTCCTACATTACAACAGTGTCGACATTTCAACAAGTACTTCATTGGCTGTAAAGTGCTTTGGGACATCATGAGGTCATGAAAAGCACTGTAGAAATTCAAATCTTTCTTTCTTGGAGTCAGAGTGTTGTGGGTTCAAGTCCCACTCCAGAGATCCCAGCACATATCTCGACACTCCAGTGCAGTATGGAGGGTGTGCTGCACTGTTGGAGGTGCTGTTATTGAAATGAGATGTCAAAACAAGATTGGCATCTCAGTTGGATGTAAAAGATCTCACGGCATTATTCGAAGATTAGCAGGGGAGTTCTTCCAGTGTCCAGGCCAACATTTATACCTAAAACACATGATCTGGCTATTTATTTAATCGCTGTTTGTGGGACCTTGTGTGTTTCCTAAATTACAACAGTAACTACACTTCACATGTACTTCATTGGCTTATGTAAAGTGCTTTGGGACATCCCGAGACTGTGAAAGGTGCTATAGAAGTGCAGGTTCTTTCTCTTAGTGTCTATCCCTGGTGCCCCCAAAAGGCCAATGGAAGACTGGGACCAGGCATATCCGGGTCCAAGAATAACTTGCAGCCCTCCCATGCACTCCCAGCAGAGTTATAGCAGCAGAGTGGCCGAGAGCTGTGGATAAGAACATAAGAAGTAGGAGCAGGAGTAGGCCATTGGCTCCTCGAGCCTGCTCCGTCATTCAATAAGATCATGGCCAATCCGATCATGGACTCAGCTCCACTTTCCTGCCCATCTCCTGAATCATCCTGGTGAACCTTCTCTGAACAGCCTCCAATGCAAGTATATCCTTCCGTAAATACGGAGACTAAAACTGCACGCAGTACTCCAGGTGTGGCCTCACCAATACCCTGTGTAGAAGTGTGACGATAGAATTAGATTAGTTCTCACTGGAGCAGGGATATTTCATTGAGAAAGGACATGAAGCAGGTTTTTTAAATGCTGAAAATAGACTGGGATATAGAGGGCATAATTTCAAAGTTTGCAGATGAGGAGGAAAGCAGCAGCCTCCAGGAGGACTGGTGAAACGAGCAGATACATGGCAGATGCAATTTAATGCAGAGAAGTGTGAAGTGATGCATTTTGGAAGGAAAAATGAGGAATGGTAATATGAACTAAATGGTGCAATTATAAAGTGGGTGCAGGAACAGGGAGCCCTGGGGGTTCACATACACAAATCTTCATAGTGGCAGGACAAGTTGATGAGGCTTTAAAAGAGCTAAAAAACCCTGGGTTTATAAATCGAGGTGTAGAGTACAAAAGCAAGGAAGTGATGCTAAACCTCCATACATCACTGGTTAGGCCTCAGCTGGACTATTGTGTCCAATTCTGGGCACCACACTTTAGGAACGATGTCAAGGCCTTGGCGAGGGTGCAGAGGAGATTTACTAGAATGAGACCAGAGATGAGGGACTTCAGTTATGTGGAGAGACTGAAGAAGTTAGGATTGTTCTCCTTAGAGCAGTGAAGTTACAGGGGGATTTAATCAAGGTGTCAAAATTCTGAGGGGTTTTGCTGGAGTAAATGAGGATGAAATGTTTCCAGTGTGGGGAGGATCAGTAACCAGAGCACACAGATTGAAGATAATTAACAAAAGTACCAGGGGGGAGGGGGAAAGAGATGAGAATTCCTTTTTACGCAGCGAGTTGCTGTGATCTGGAATGTGCTGCCTGAAAGGGCGGTGGAAGATTCAATGGTAACTTTCAAAATGGAATTGGATAAATACTTGAAAAGGAATAAAATTGCAGGGCTGTGGGGAAAGAGCAGGGGCAGTGGGAATAATTGGATCGTTCTTTCAAAGAGCCAGCACGGGCACGATGGGCCGAATGGCCTCTTTCTGTGCTGTAAGATTATATAAAAGCTTGGATAATACAAGTGTAAACTTTATCAAAGTTTGATTCAAACAGAAGGAAGTCGGAGCATAAAACTGGTCAATGGGACTGTGGAGCGAGAACAGCTTGTATTGTGAGACAGCAAGTACCTAAAATATACAGCGCATGGTGTTTGTCTCAATGTTATACCAGTGATGGTCATCCCTGCTCTACTTCAATAACTGCACTTGGTGCGAGGGGGAACACATCCTCTGCCCAGAACATCGCAAATCCAGCCAAACAATTTTTATAGAATTAACCACAAATCATTATTTCAGGTGAATTTATAAAGAATGAACAAATCCTGTAGGGAGCGGAAAGGAGCAGCATAAAAATCAACTTAGGAATTAAATCGAGGGAAAGGGAGGGATATGTGGGTGGGGGAGGGGGAGGTGCGGGGACATGGGGGGGGCGGCATGGGTGGGAGGGGATGTGGGGGGGAGGGGGATGTGGATCGGGGAGGGGGGATGTGGATGGGGGACGGGACGTGGGGAAGGGGGAGGGGGATGTGGGTGGGGGGGACGTGGGGGAGGGGTGATAAGGGTGGGGGAGGGACGTGGGCGAGGGGGAGGGGTGATGTGGGTGGGGGGAGGGGACGTGGGGGAGGGGTGATGTGGGTGGGGAAGGGGACGTGGGGGAGGGGTGATGTGGGTGGGGGAGGGACGTGGGAGGGGGAGGGGTGATGTGGATGGGGGAGGGGACGTGGGGGAGGGGTGATGTGGATGGGGGAGGGGACGTGGGGGAGGGGTGATGTGGGTGGGGGGGGGACGTGGGGGAGGGGGAGGGGTGATGTGGTGGGGGGACGTGGGGGAGGGGTGATAAGGGTGGGGGAGGGACGTGGGCGAGGGGGAGGGGTGATGTGGGTGGGGGGAGGGGACGTGGGGGAGGGGTGATGTGGGTGGGGAAGGGGACGTGGGGGAGGGGTGATGTGGGTGGGGGAGGGGACGTGGGGGAGGGGTGATGTGGGTGGGGGGAGGGGACGTGGGGGAGGGGTGATGTGGGTGGGGAAGGGGACGTGGGGGAGGGGTGATGTGGATGGGGGAGGGGACGTGGGGGGGGGGTGATTGGATGGGGGAGGGGACGTGGGGGAGGGGGAGGGGTGATGTGGGTGGGGGGGACGTGGGGGAGGGGGAGGGGTGATGTGGTGGGGGGGATGTGGGGGAGGGGGAGATCAGCACAGCCCGGGTTCAGCTTTCCCGATGTGAAACTTTGAATGGGCCGCGCCGCCCGTTAAAGGGACCACGCATCAAAAAGCAAATGCAGGGTAACACTGATGGGAATATGTGTGGGTGTGAATGGTAACTTGGGCAAGGAGTCAGGGCCTGTGGACTGGACCATCACGAGGAGAAAATAGGTGCAGATAAATGTGAGAAATTATTGCAAAACTATCTGCTGCTGAGTTGCACTGTGACGGATTACTGGCACTTTAACGTTTAGTAATGTTGAATTTTAAAAGAATCAAATCGCCTTAGAATTCCTAATCCCTGTCAGTATAAGTGAAATCACACTTTAGGCAAAACAAAATATTTCCATCAAGTTTGGGAAGCTCCTGTGTTCTATTGAGAAGTGAAGTGTGTATAAGAGGGATCCCACAATGCCGTGCTCCCAGTGAGAAGCCACAGTCCCATGGAATGTGGGTCAGATATAGGGCCACAACATCACAGCCCCAATTCTCCAGTCCATGCTCCCAGTGTGTGTGTGCCTCTCGACTGGGAGTGTATTGTTGTAAAATTACCCTCTATGTAGTAACGCTATTATAAATAAAACCAAATGTAACTTATACTTACTGGTTACATTGAGCTGGGTTCCGTTCCCGCTGATATCGCCCCACACTTTACAGTAATAGGCGGCAGTGTCACTGGGCTGCACGTCTGTGACTGTCAGAATGAAGCTGTTATTGGAGGTGTCTCTGGAAGGCTGGAGACGGTCAGTGGAACCTGGGCTCCCTCGTGTGCTGCCACTTGCCTCATGTGTTAAAACCCACTCCGTATCTTGCCCCGGTAGTTGCCGGTACCAGTGGACATCGGTGTCACTCACTCTGGCGTTCCGCATGGTGCACTGTAACCGCGCCGTGTGACCCTCTGTGACACGTTCCAGGCTCGGAGACTGGGTCAGGACAGGGACAACTGCACCTTTAATGGGAAAATATCAATCACTTAAAAACCGGTCTGAAGGTTGATAAATGTCTGAAATGTTTCAATGAAAACTGCAGGCAGCTCACCTGAGCTTCAGTAAATTCTAAACAACTGATCATTATCTGGCCTGATATGAAAAGCTCCAGGATTTCTTTGCTTCATGCACACAGCTGCCTCTGCCACTTCCTCCCCAACCTCCCCGAGTCTTCCTCCCTGATCCCCATCACTGCAGATTCTCCCCAATCTCCCTCCCATGCCTTCTCTTCACTTATTTCCCAAATGATGCTCACACCCTGGCCCATTGATTTCTTCTCAATACACCTCCTGACTCCTCTTTATCCCTTACTGTCATGTGTCTGACATGTAACTGCTTACACTATTACAAGGTATGCCACCAGAGGGCACTGCAGTGGGAGACTTGCAGGTTACCTGTCCAGGTGTGCCTGACCTAGTATAAAAGGCAGGCCTTATTCGAAGATTAGCAGGGGAGTTCTCCCAGTGTCCAGTCAACATTTATACCTAAAACACATGATCTGGCTATTTATTTATTCGCTGTTTGTGGGACCTTGTGTGTTTCCTAAATTACAACAGTAACTACACTTCACATGTACTTCATTGGCTTATGTAAAGTGCTTTGGGACATCCCGAGACTGTGAAAGGTGCTATAGAAGTGCAGGTTCTTTCTCTTAGTGTCTATCCCTGGTGCCCCCAAAAGGCCAATGGAAGACTGGGACCAGGCATATCCGGGTCCAAGAATAACTTGCAGCCCTCCCATGCACTCCCAGCAGAGTTATAGCAGCAGAGTGGCCGAGAGCTGTGGATAAGAACATAAGAAGTAGGAGCAGGAGTAGGCCATTGGCTCCTCGAGCCTGCTCCGTCATTCAATAAGATCATGGCCAATCCGATCATGGACTCAGCTCCACTTTCCTGCCCATCTCCTGAATCATCCTGGTGAACCTTCTCTGAACAGCCTCCAATGCAAGTATATCCTTCCGTAAATACGGAGACTAAAACTGCACGCAGTACTCCAGGTGTGGCCTCACCAATACCCTGTGTAGAAGTGTGACGATAGAATTAGATTAGTTCTCACTGGAGCAGGGATATTTCATTGAGAAAGGACATGAAGCAGGTTTTTTAAATGCTGAAAATAGACTGGGATATAGAGGGCATAATTTCAAAGTTTGCAGATGAGGAGGAAAGCAGCAGCCTCCAGGAGGACTGGTGAAACGAGCAGATACATGGCAGATGCAATTTAATGCAGAGAAGTGTGAAGTGATGCATTTTGGAAGGAAAAATGAGGAATGGTAATATGAACTAAATGGTGCAATTATAAAGTGGGTGCAGGAACAGGGAGCCCTGGGGGTTCACATACACAAATCTTCATAGTGGCAGGACAAGTTGATGAGGCTTTAAAAGAGCTAAAAAACCCTGGGTTTATAAATCGAGGTGTAGAGTACAAAAGCAAGGAAGTGATGCTAAACCTCCATACATCACTGGTTAGGCCTCAGCTGGACTATTGTGTCCAATTCTGGGCACCACACTTTAGGAACGATGTCAAGGCCTTGGCGAGGGTGCAGAGGAGATTTACTAGAATGAGACCAGAGATGAGGGACTTCAGTTATGTGGAGAGACTGAAGAAGTTAGGATTGTTCTCCTTAGAGCAGTGAAGTTACAGGGGGATTTAATCAAGGTGTCAAAATTCTGAGGGGTTTTGCTGGAGTAAATGAGGATGAAATGTTTCCAGTGTGGGGAGGATCAGTAACCAGAGCACACAGATTGAAGATAATTAACAAAAGTACCAGGGGGGAGGGGGAAAGAGATGAGAATTCCTTTTTACGCAGCGAGTTGCTGTGATCTGGAATGTGCTGCCTGAAAGGGCGGTGGAAGATTCAATGGTAACTTTCAAAATGGAATTGGATAAATACTTGAAAAGGAATAAAATTGCAGGGCTGTGGGGAAAGAGCAGGGGCAGTGGGAATAATTGGATCGTTCTTTCAAAGAGCCAGCACGGGCACGATGGGCCGAATGGCCTCTTTCTGTGCTGTAAGATTATATAAAAGCTTGGATAATACAAGTGTAAACTTTATCAAAGTTTGATTCAAACAGAAGGAAGTCGGAGCATAAAACTGGTCAATGGGACTGTGGAGCGAGAACAGCTTGTATTGTGAGACAGCAAGTACCTAAAATATACAGCGCATGGTGTTTGTCTCAATGTTATACCAGTGATGGTCATCCCTGCTCTACTTCAATAACTGCACTTGGTGCGAGGGGGAACACATCCTCTGCCCAGAACATCGCAAATCCAGCCAAACAATTTTTATAGAATTAACCACAAATCATTATTTCAGGTGAATTTATAAAGAATGAACAAATCCTGTAGGGAGCGGAAAGGAGCAGCATAAAAATCAACTTAGGAATTAAATCGAGGGAAAGGGAGGGATATGTGGGTGGGGGAGGGGGAGGTGCGGGGACATGGGGGGGGCGGCATGGGTGGGAGGGGATGTGGGGGGGAGGGGGATGTGGATCGGGGAGGGGGGATGTGGATGGGGGACGGGACGTGGGGAAGGGGGAGGGGGATGTGGGTGGGGGGGACGTGGGGGAGGGGTGATAAGGGTGGGGGAGGGACGTGGGCGAGGGGGAGGGGTGATGTGGGTGGGGGGAGGGGACGTGGGGGAGGGGTGATGTGGGTGGGGAAGGGGACGTGGGGGAGGGGTGATGTGGGTGGGGGAGGGACGTGGGAGGGGGAGGGGTGATGTGGATGGGGGAGGGGACGTGGGGGAGGGGTGATGTGGATGGGGGAGGGGACGTGGGGGAGGGGTGATGTGGGTGGGGGGGGGACGTGGGGGAGGGGGAGGGGTGATGTGGTGGGGGGACGTGGGGGAGGGGTGATAAGGGTGGGGGAGGGACGTGGGCGAGGGGGAGGGGTGATGTGGGTGGGGGGAGGGGACGTGGGGGAGGGGTGATGTGGGTGGGGAAGGGGACGTGGGGGAGGGGTGATGTGGGTGGGGGAGGGGACGTGGGGGAGGGGTGATGTGGGTGGGGAAGGGGACGTGGGGGAGGGGTGATGTGGATGGGGGAGGGGACGTGGGGGGGGGGGGTGATTGGATGGGGGAGGGGACGTGGGGGAGGGGGAGGGGTGATGTGGGTGGGGGGGACGTGGGGGAGGGGGAGGGGTGATGTGGGTGGGGGGGGACGTGGGGGAGGGGGAGGGGTGATGTGGTGGGGGGGATGTGGGGGAGGGGGAGGGGTGATGTGGCTCGGGGGGGACGTGGGGAAGGGGGAGGGGTGACGTGGGTGGGGGAGGGGACGTGGGGGAGGGGGAGATCAGCACAGCCCGGGTTCAGCTTTCCCGATGTGAAACTTTGAATGGGCCGCGCCGCCCGTTAAAGGGACCACACATCAAAAAGCAAATGCAGGGTAACACTGATGGGAATATGTGTGGGTGTGAATGGTAACTTGGGCAAGGAGTCAGGGCCTGTGGACTGGACCATCACGAGGAGAAAATAGGTGCAGATAAATGTGAGAAATTATTGCAAAACTATCTGCTGCTGAGTTGCACTGTGACGGATTACTGGCACTTTAACGTTTAGTAATGTTGAATTTTAAAAGAATCAAATCGCCTTAGAATTCCTAATCCCTGTCAGTGTAAGTGAAATCACACTTTAGGCAAAACAAAATATTTCCATCAAGTTTGGGAAGCTCCTGTGTTCTATTGAGAAGTGAAGTGTGTATAAGAGGGATCCCACAATGCCGTGCTCCCAGTGAGAAGCCACAGTCCCATGGAATGTGGGTCAGATATAGGGCCACAACATCACAGCCCCAATTCTCCAGTCCATGCTCCCAGTGTGTGTGTGCCTCTCGACTGGGAGTGTATTGTTGTAAAATTACCCTCTATGTAGTAACGCTATTATGAATAAAACCAAATGTAACTTATACTTACTGGTTACATTGAGCTGGGTTCCGCTCCCGCTGATATCGCCCCACACTTTACAGTAATAGGCGGCAGTGTCACTGGGCTGCACGTCTGTGACTGTCAGAATGAAGCTGTTATTGGAGGTGTCTCTGGAAGGCTGGAGACGGTCAGTGGAACCTGGGCTCCCTCGTGTGCTGCCACTTGCCTCATGTGTTAAAACCCACTCCGTATCTTGCCCCGGTAGTTGCCGGTACCAGTGGACATCGGTGTCACTCACTCTGGCGTTCCGCATGGTGCACTGTAACCGCGCCGTGTGACCCTCTGTGACACGTTCCAGGCTCGGAGACTGGGTCAGGACAGGGACAACTGCACCTTTAATGGGAAAATATCAATCACTTAAAAACCGGTCTGAAGGTTGATAAATGTCTGAAATGTTTCAATGAAAACTGCAGGCAGCTCACCTGAGCTTCAGTAAATTCTAAACAACTGATCATTATCTGGCCTGATATGAAAAGCTCCAGGATTTCTTTGCTTCATGCACACAGCTGCCTCTGCCACTTCCTCCCCAACCTCCCCGAGTCTTCCTCCCTGATCCCCATCACTGCAGATTCTCCCCAATCTCCCTCCCATGCCTTCTCTTCACTTATTTCCCAAATGATGCTCACACCCTGGCCCATTGATTTCTTCTCAATACACCTCCTGACTCCTCTTTATCCCTTACTGTCATGTGTCTGACATGTAACTGCTTACACTATTACAAGGTATGCCACCAGAGGGCACTGCAGTGGGAGACTTGCAGGTTACCTGTCCAGGTGTGCCTGACCTAGTATAAAAGGCAGGCCTTATTCGAAGATTAGCAGGGGAGTTCTCCCAGTGTCCAGTCAACATTTATACCTAAAACACATGATCTGGCTATTTATTTATTCGCTGTTTGTGGGACCTTGTGTGTTTCCTAAATTACAACAGTAACTACACTTCACATGTACTTCATTGGCTTATGTAAAGTGCTTTGGGACATCCCGAGACTGTGAAAGGTGCTATAGAAGTGCAGGTTCTTTCTCTTAGTGTCTATCCCTGGTGCCCCCAAAAGGCCAATGGAAGACTGGGACCAGGCATATCCGGGTCCAAGAATAACTTGCAGCCCTCCCATGCACTCCCAGCAGAGTTATAGCAGCAGAGTGGCCGAGAGCTGTGGATAAGAACATAAGAAGTAGGAGCAGGAGTAGGCCATTGGCTCCTCGAGCCTGCTCCGTCATTCAATAAGATCATGGCCAATCCGATCATGGACTCAGCTCCACTTTCCTGCCCATCTCCTGAATCATCCTGGTGAACCTTCTCTGAACAGCCTCCAATGCAAGTATATCCTTCCGTAAATACGGAGACTAAAACTGCACGCAGTACTCCAGGTGTGGCCTCACCAATACCCTGTGTAGAAGTGTGACGATAGAATTAGATTAGTTCTCACTGGAGCAGGGATATTTCATTGAGAAAGGACATGAAGCAGGTATTTTAAATGCTGAAAATAGACTGGGGTATAGAGGGCATAATTTCAAAGTTTGCAGATGAGGAGGAAAGCAGCAGCCTCCAGGAGGACTGGTGAAATGGGCAGATACATGGCAGATGCAATTTAATGCAGAGAAGTGTGAAGTGATGCATTTTGGAAGGAAAAATGAGGAACGGTAATATGAACTAAATGGTGCAATTATAAAGTGGGTGCAGGAACAGAGAGCCCTGGGGGTTCACATACACAAATCTTCATAGTGGCAGGACAAGTTGATGAGGCTTTAAAAGAGCTAAAAACCCTGGGTTTATAAATCGAGGTGTAGAGTACAAAAGCAAGGAAGTGATGCTAAACCTCCATACATCACTGGTTAGGCCTCAGCTGGACTATTGTGTCCAATTCTGGGCACCACACTTTAGGAACGATGTCAAGGCCTTGGCGAGGGTGCAGAGGAGATTTACTAGAATGAGACCAGAGATGAGGGACTTCAGTTATGTGGAGAGACTGAAGAAGTTAGGATTGTTCTCCTTAGAGCAGTGAAGTTACAGGGGGATTTAATCAAGGTGTTTAAAATTCTGAGGGGTTTTGCTGGAGTAAATGAGGATGAAATGTTTCCAGTGTGGGGAGGCTCAGTAACCAGAGCACACAGATTGAAGATAATTAACAAAAGTACCAGGGGGGAGGGGGGAAAGAGATGAGAATTCCTTTTTACGCAGCGAGTTGCTGTGATCTGGAATGCGCTGCCTGAAAGGGCGGTGGAAGATTCAATAGTAACTTTCAAAATGGAATTGGATAAATACTTGAAAAGGAATAAAATTGCAGGGCTGTGGGGAAAGAGCAGGGGCAGTGGGAATAATTGGATCGTTCTTTCAAAGAGCCAGCACGGGCACGATGGGCCGAATGGCCTCTTTCTGTGCTGTAAGATTATATAAAGGCATGGATAATACAAGTGTAAACTTTATCAAAGTTTGATTCAAACAGAAGGAAGTCGGAGCATAAAACTGGTCAATGGGACTGTGGAGCGAGAACAGCTTGTATTGTGAGACAGCAAGTACCTAAAATATACAGCGCATGGTGTTTGTCTCAATGTTATACCCGTGATGGCCATCCCTGCTCTACTTCAATAACTGCACTTGGTGCGAGGGGGAACACATCCTCTGCCCAGAACATCGCAAATCCCAGCCAAACAATTTTTATAGAATTAACCACAAATCATTATTTCAGGTGAATTTATAAAGAATGAACAAATCCTGTAGGGAGCGGAAAGGAGCAGCATAAAAATCAACTTAGGAATTAAATCGAGGGTAAGGGAGGGATATGTGAGTGGGAGAGGGGAGGGGATGTGTGGGGACATGGGGGAGGGGACGTGGGGGAGGGGGATGTGGGTGGGGGAGGGGACGTGGGGGAGGGGGATTTGGATGGGGAGGGGACGTGGGGGAGGGGGGTTGTGGGTGGGGAGGGGACGTGGGGGAGGGGGATGTGGGGGGGGGAAGGGAGATGTGGGTGGGGGAGGGGACATGGAGGAGGGGTGATGTGGGGGAGGAGGAGGGGTGATGTGGATGGGGTAGGGGACGTGGGGGAGGGGAGGGGACGTGGGGGAGGGGGGTTGTGGGCGGGGAGGGGGGAAGGGAGATGTGGGTGGGGGAGGGGACGTGGGGGAGGGGGAGGGGTGATGTGGATGGGGGAGGGGACATGGGGGAGGCGAGGGGACGTGGGGAAGGGGAGATCTGGATGGGAGAGGGGATGTAGGGGAGGGGGAGGGGATGTGGGGAGGGGAAGGGACATAGGGGAGTTGGAGGGGACGTGGGGGAGGGGAAGGGGACGTGGGGGAGGGGTGATGTGGGGGAGGGGACGTGGGGGAGGGGTGATGTGGGTGGGGGAGGGGACGTGGGGGAGGGGACGTGTGGGAGGGGTGATGTGGATGGGGAAGAGGACGTGGGGGAGTGGGAGGTGTGCTGTGGGTGGGGGGGTTGCGTGGGGGAGGATGAGAGGACGTGGGGGAGGGGGAGGTGTGCTGTGGATGGGGGGTGGACGTGGGGGGGGAGGGGACGTGGGGGAGGATGAGAGGACGTGGGGGAGGGGGAGGTGTGCTGTGGATGGGGGGTGGACGTGGGGGAGGGGGAGTGGTTGATGTGGGTGGGGGGGACGTGGGGGAGGATGAGAGGACGTGGGGGAGAGGGAGGTGTGCTGTGGATGGGGGAGGGGACGTGGGGGAGGGGGAGGGGTGCTGTGGATGGGGGGGGGGGCGTGGGGGAGGATGAGAGGACGTGGGGGAGAGGGAGGTGTCCTGTGGATGGGGGGGGACGTGGGGGAGGGGGAGGGGTGATGTGGGTGGGGGGGGCGTGGGTGTGGATGAGAGGACGTGGGGGAGGGGGAGGTGTGCTGTGGATGGGGGGGCCGTGGGGGAGGATGAGAGGACGTGGGGGAGGGGGAGGTGTGCTGTGGATGGGGGGGGACGTGGGGGAGGGGGACGGGTGATGTGGGTGGGGGGGGACGTGGGTGAGGATGAGAGGACGTGGGGTTGGGGGAGGCGGAGGTGTGCTGTGGATGGGGGGGGCATGGGGGAGGGGGAGGGGTGCTGTGGGTGGGGGGGGGCGTGGGGGAGGATGAGAGGACGTGG
Organism: Pristiophorus japonicus; assembly: GCF_044704955.1. Taxonomy (NCBI): domain Eukaryota; kingdom Metazoa; phylum Chordata; class Chondrichthyes; family Pristiophoridae; genus Pristiophorus; species Pristiophorus japonicus. The sequence continues at coordinate 106,421 of NW_027254573.1, read as the reverse complement.
GGGAGGCGGAGGTGTGCTGTGGATGGGGGGGCATGGGGAGGGGGAGGGGTGCTGTGGGTGGGGGGGGACGTGGGGGAGGGGGAGGGGTTGATGTGGGTGGGGGGAGGATGAGAGGACGTGGGGGAGGGGGAGTGGTGATGTGGATGGGGGGGCCGTGGGGGAGGATGAGAGGACGTGGGGGAGGGGGAGGTGTGCTGTGGATGGGGGGGGACGTGGGGGAGGGGGACGGGTGATGTGGGTGGGGGGGGACGTGGGTGAGGATGAGAGGACGTGGGGTTGGGGGAGGCGGAGGTGTGCTGTGGATGGGGGGGGCATGGGGGAGGGGGAGGGGTGCTGTGGGTGGGGGGGGGCGTGGGGGAGGATGAGAGGACGTGGGGGAGGGGGAGGGGGGATGTGGGTGGGGGAGGGTACGTGGGGGAGGGGGAGGGGGTGTGTGGGTGGGGCAGGGTACGTGGGGGAGGGGGAGGGGGGATGTGGGCGGGGGAGGGTACGTGGGGGAGGGGGAGGGGGGATGTGGGTGGGGGAGGGTACGTGGGGGAGGGGGGATGTGCGGGGGGGGGGACGTGGGGGAGGGGGAGGGGGGATGTGGGTGGGGGAGGGTACGTGGGGGAGGGGGAGGGGGGATGTGGGCGGGGGAGGGTACGTGGGGGAGGGGGAGGTGTGTTGTGGATGTGCGGGGGGGGGGGACGTGGGGGAGGGGGAGGGGGGATGTGGGTGGGGGAGGGTACGTGGGGGAGGGGGAGGTGTGTTGTGGATGTGCGGGGGGGGACGTGGGGGAGGGGGAGGGGGGATGTGGGTGGGGGAGGGTACGTGGGGGAGGGGGAGGTGTGTTGTGGATGTGCGGGGGGTGGGGGGGGGGGGGGAGGGGGAGATCAGCACAGCCCGGGATCAGCTTTCCTGATGTGAAAGTTTGAGACATGCCTGAAACTTTGAATGGGCCGCGCCGCCCGTTAAAATTCTCTGGACTCTGGGGAGGTACCAGCGGATTGGAAAGCAGCTAATGTAACGCCTCTGTTTAAAAAAGGGGGCAGGCAAAAGGCAGGTAACTATAGGCCGGTTAGTTTAACATCTGTAGTGGGGAAAATGCTTGAAACTATCATTAAGGAAGAAATAGCGGGACATCTAGATAGGAATAGTGCAATCAAGCAGACGCAGCATGGATTCATGAAGGGGAAATCATGTTTAACTAACTTACTGGAATTCTTTGAGGATATAACGAGCATGGTGGATAGAGGTGTACCGATGGATGTGGTGTATTTAGATTTCCAAAAGGCATGCGATAAGGTGCCACACAAAAGGTTACTGCAGAAGATAAAGGTACGCGGAGTCAGAGGAAATGTATTAGCATGGATAGAGAATTGGCTGGCTAACACAAAGCAGAGAGTCGGGATAAATGGGTCCTTTTCGGGTTGGAAATCAGTGGTTAGTGGTGTGCCACATGGATCAGTGCTGGGACCACAACTGTTTAGAATATACATAGATGACCTGGAAGAGGGTACAGAGTGTAGTGCAACAAAATTTGCAGATGACACAAAGATTAGTGGGAAAGCGGGTTGTGGAGAGGACTCAGAGAGGCTGCAAGGAGATTTGGATAGGTTAAGCGAATGGGCTAAGGTTTGGCAGATGGAATACAATGTCGGAAAGTGTGAGGTCATCCACCTTGGGGGAAAAAAAACAGTAAAAGGGAATATTATTTGAATGGGGAGAAATTACAACATGCTGAGGTGCAGAGGGACCCTGAGGGTCCTTGTGCATGAAACTCTTTTTGGTCCTTGTGCATGAATCCCAAAAAAAGGTTAGTTTGCAGGTGCAGCAGGTAATCAGGAAGGCAAAGGGAATGTTGGCCTTCATTGCGAGAGGGATGGAGTACAAAAGCAGGGAGGTCCTGCTGCAACTGTACAGGGTATTGGTGAGGCCGGACCTGGAGTACTGCTTGCAGTTTTGGTCACCTTACTTAAGGAGGGATACACTAGCTTTGGAGTGGGTACAGAGACGATTCACTTGGCTGATTCCGGAGATGAGGGGGTTACCTTTTGATGATAGATTGAGTAGACTGGGTCTTTACTCGTTGGAGTTCAGAAGGATGAGGGATAATCTTATAGAAACATTTAAAATAATGAAAGGGATAGACAAGATAGAGGCAGAGAGGTTGATTCCACTAGTCGGGTAGACTCGAATTAAAGGGCACAGCCTCAAAATACGGGGGAGCCAATTTAAAAATGAGTTGAGAAGGAATTTCTTCTCCCAGAGGGTTGTGAATCTGTGGAATTCTCTGCCCAAGGAAGCAGTTGAGGCTAGCTCATTGAATGTATTCAAATCACAGATAGATACATTTTTAACCAATAAGGGAATTAAGGGTGACAGGGAGCGGGTGGGTAAGTGCAGCTGAGTCCACGGCCAGATCAGCCATGATCTTTTTGATTGGCGGAGCAGGCTCGAGGGGCCAGATGGCCTACTCCTGTTCCAGACCCACTAAAGTCTGTGTGTACTAGGTACATTCCAGACCCACGACAGTCTGTGTGTACTGGGTACATTCTAGACCCACTACAATCTGTGTGTATTGGGCACATTCCAGACCATCTACAGTCTGTGTGTATTGGGTACATTCCAGACCCACTACAGTCTGTGTGTACTGGGTACATTCTAGACCCACTACAATCTGTGTGTATTGGGCACATTCCAGACCATCTACAGTCTGTGTGTATTGGGTCCATTCCAGACCCACTACAGTCTGTGTGGATTGGGTACATTCCAGACCCACTACAGTCTGTGTGTATTGGGTACTTTCCAGACCCATTGCAGTCTTTGTGTATTGGGTACATTCCAGACCCACGACAGTCTGTGTGTATTTGGTACATTCCAGACCCACTGCAGTCTGTGTGTACTGGGTACATTCCAGACCCACGACACTCCGTTTGTATTGGGTACATTCCAGACCCACTACAGCCTGTGTGTATTGGGTACATTCCAGACCCACTACAGTCTGTGTGTACTGGGCACATTCCAGACCAACTACAGTCCGTGTGTATTGGGTACATTCCAGACCCACTACAGTTTGTGTGTATTGGGTACATTCCAGACCCACTACAGTCTGTGTGTACTGGGTACATTCCAGACCCACTACAGTCTGTGTGTACTGGGTACATTCCAGACCCATGACAGTCTGTGTATATTGGGTACATTCCAGACCCACGACAGTCTGTGTGTATTGGGCACATTCAAGACCCACTACAGTCTGTGTGTATTGGGTACATTCCAGACCCACTACAGTCCGTGTGTATTGGGTACATTCCAGACCCACTACAGTCTGTGTGTATTGGGTACATTCCAGACCCATTACAGTCTCTGTGTATTGGGTACGTTCCAGACCCATTATAGTCTGTCTGTATTGGGTATATTCCAGACCCACTGCAGTCTGTGTGTATTGTGTACATTCCAGACCCACTACAGTCTGTATGTATTGGGTACATTCCAGACCCACTACAGTCTGTGTGTATTGGGCACATTCCAGACCAACTACAGTCTGTGTGTATTGGGTATATTCCAGACCCACGACAGTCTGTGTGTATTGGGTACATTCCAGACCCACTACAGTCTGTGTGTATTCGGTACATTCCAGACCCATTACAGTCTGTGTGTATTGTGTACATTCCAGACCCACGACAGTCTGTGTGTATTGGGTACATTCCAGACCGACTACAGTCTGTGTGTATTGGGTACATTCCAGACCCACTGCAGTCTGTGTGTATTGGGTACATTCCAGACCCATTACAGTCTGTGTGTATTGTGTACATTCAAGACCCACTACAGTCTGTGTGTATTGGGTACATTCCAGACCCACTACAGTCTGTGTGTATTGGGTACATTCCAGACCCACTACAGTCTGTGTGTATTGTGTACATTCCAGACCCACTACAGTCTGTGTGTATTGGGTACATTCCAGACCCACTACAGTCCGTGTGTATTGGGTACATCCCAGACGCATTCCAGTCTGTGTGTATTGGGTACATTCCAGACCCACTAAAGTCTGTGTGCATTGGGTACATTCCAGACCCACGACAGTCTGTGTGTACTGGGTACATTCCAGACCCATTACAGTCTGTGTGTATTGGGCACATTCCAGACCAACTACAGTCTGTGTGTATGGGGTATATTCCAGACCCACGACAGTCTGTGTGTATTGGGTACATTCCAGACCCACTACAGTCTGTGTGTATTCGGTACATTCCAGACCCATTATAGTCTGTGTGTATTGTGTACATTCCAGACCCACGACAGTCTGTGTGTATTGTGTACATTCCAGACCCACTACAGTCTGTGTGTATTGGGTACATTCCAGACCCATTACAGTCTGTGTGTATTGTGTACATTCAAGACCCACTACAGTCTGTGTGTATTGGGTACATTCCAGACCCACGACAGTCTGTGTGTATTGGGTACATTCCAGACCCACTACATTCTGTGTGTATTGTGTACATTCCAGACCCACTACAGTCTGTGTGTATTGGGTACATTCCAGACCCACTACAGTCTGTGTGCATTGGGTACATTCCAGACCCACTACAGTCTGTGTGTATTGGGCACATTCCAGACGCACTACAGTCTGTGTGTATTGGGTACATTCAAGACCCACTAAAGTCTGTGTGCATTGGGTACATTCCAGACCCACGACAGTCTGTGTGTACTGGGTACATTACAGACCCACTACAGTCTGTGTGCACTGGGTACATTCCAGACCCACTACAGTCTGTGTGTACTGCGTACATTCCAGACTCACTACAGTCTGTGTGTACTTTGTACATTCCAGACCAACTACAGTCTGTGTGTATTGGGTACATTCCAGACCCACTACAGTTTGTGTGTATTGGGTACATTCCAGACCCATGACAGTCTGTGTATATTGGGTACATTCCAGACCCACGACAGTCTGTGTGTATTGGGCACATTCAAGACCCACTACAGTCTGTGTGTATTGGGTACATTCCAGACCCACTACAGTCCGTGTGTATTGGGTACATTCCAGACCCACAACAGTCTGTGTGTATTGGGTACATTCCAGACCCATTACAGTCTCTGTGTATTGGGTACGTTCCAGACCCATTATAGTCTGTTTGTATTGGGTATATTCCAGACCCACTGCAGTCTGTGTGTATTGTGTACATTCCAGACCCACTACAGTCTGTATGTATTGGGTACATTCCAGACCCACTACAGTCTGTGTGTATTGGGCACATTCCAGACCAACTACAGTCTGTGTGTATTGGGTATATTCCAGACCCACGACAGTCTGTGTGTATTGGGTACATTCCAGACCCACTACAGTCTGTGTGTATTCGGTACATTCCAGACCCATTACAGTCTGTGTGTATTGTGTACATTCCAGACCCACGACAGTCTGTGTGTATTGGGTACATTCCAGACCGACTACAGTCTGTGTGTATTGGGTACATTCCAGACCCACTGCAGTCTGTGTGTATTGGGTACATTCCAGACCCATTACAGTCTGTGTGTATTGTGTACATTCAAGACCCACTACAGTCTGTGTGTATTGGGTACATTCCAGACCCACTACAGTCTGTGTGTATTGGGTACATTCCAGACCCACTACAGTCTGTGTGTATTGTGTACATTCCAGACCCACTACAGTCTGTGTGTATTGGGTACATTCCAGACCCACTACAGTCTGTGTGTATTGGGTACATTCCAGACCCACTACAGTTTGTGTGTATTGGGTACATTCCAGACCCACTACAGTCTGTGTGTACTGGGTACATTCCAGACCCACTACAGTCTGTGTGTACTGGGTACATTCCAGACCCATGACAGTCTGTGTATATTGGGTACATTCCAGACCCACGACAGTCTGTGTGTATTGGGCACATTCAAGACCCACTACAGTCTGTGTGTATTGGGTACATTCCAGACCCACTACAGTCCGTGTGTATTGGGTACATTCCAGACCCACTACAGTCTGTGTGTATTGGGTACATTCCAGACCCATTACAGTCTCTGTGTATTGGGTACGTTCCAGACCCATTATAGTCTGTTTGTATTGGGTATATTCCAGACCCACTGCAGTCTGTGTGTATTGTGTACATTCCAGACCCACTACAGTCTGTATGTATTGGGTACATTCCAGACCCACTACAGTCTGTGTGTATTGGGCACATTCCAGACCAACTACAGTCTGTGTGTATTGGGTATATTCCAGACCCACGACAGTCTGTGTGTATTGGGTACATTCCAGACCCACTACAGTCTGTGTGTATTCGGTACATTCCAGACCCATTACAGTCTGTGTGTATTGTGTACATTCCAGACCCACGACAGTCTGTGTGTATTGGGTACATTCCAGACCGACTACAGTCTGTGTGTATTGGGTACATTCCAGACCCACTGCAGTCTGTGTGTATTGGGTACATTCCAGACCCATTACAGTCTGTGTGTATTGTGTACATTCAAGACCCACTACAGTCTGTGTGTATTGGGTACATTCCAGACCCACTACAGTCTGTGTGTATTGGGTACATTCCAGACCCACTACAGTCTGTGTGTATTGTGTACATTCCAGACCCACTACAGTCTGTGTGTATTGGGTACATTCCAGACCCACTACAGTACGTGTGTATTGGCTACATCCCAGACGCATTCCAGTCTGTGTGTATTGGGTACATTCCAGACCCACTAAAGTCTGTGTGCATTGGGTACATTCCAGACCCACGACAGTCTGTGTGTACTGGGTACATTCCAGACCCACTACAGTCTGTGTGTATTGGGCACATTCCAGACCAACTACAGTCTGTGTGTATTGGGTATATTCCAGACCCACGACAGTCTGTGTGTATTGGGTACATTCCAGACCCACTACAGTCTGTGTGTATTCGGTACATTCCAGACCCATTATAGTCTGTGTGTATTGTGTACATTCCAGACCCACGACAGTCTGTGTGTATTGTGTACATTCCAGACCCACTACAGTCTGTGTGTATTGGGTACATTCCAGACCCATTACAGTCTGTGTGTATTGTGTACATTCAAGACCCACTACAGTCTGTGTGTATTGGGTACATTCCAGACGCACTACAGTCTGTGTGTATTGGGTACATTCCAGACCCACTACAGTCTGTGTGTATTGTGTACATTCCAGACCCACTACAGTCTGTGTGTATTGGGTACATTCCAGACCCACTACAGTCTGTGTGCATTGGGTACATTCCAGACCCACTACAGTCTGTGTGTATTGGGCACATTCCAGACGCACTACAGTCTGTGTGTATTGGGTACATTCAAGACCCACTAAAGTCTGTGTGCATTGGGTACATTCCAGACCCACGACAGTCTGTGTGTACTGGGTACATTACAGACCCACTACAGTCTGTGTGCACTGGGTACATTCCAGACCCACTACAGTCTGTGTGTACTGCGTACATTCCAGACTCACTACAGTCTGTGTGTACTTTGTACATTCCAGACCAACTACAGTCTGTGTGTACTGGGTACATTCCAGACCCACTACAGTCTGTGTGTACTGGGTACATTCCAGACCCAATACAGTCTGTGTGTACTGGGTACATTCCAGACCCACTACAATCTGTGTGTACTGGGTACATTCCAGACCAACTACAGTCTGTATGTATTGGGTACATTGCAGACCCACTACAGTCTGTGTGTATTGTGTACATTCCAGACCCACTACAGTCTGTGTGTATTGGGTACATTCCAGACCCACTACAGTCTGTGTGTATTGGGTACATTCCAGACCCACTACAGTCTGTGTGTATTGGGCACATTCCAGACCCACTACAGTCTGCGTGTATTGGGTACATTCTAGACCCACTACAGTCTGTGTGTATTGGGCACATTCCAGACCCACTACAGTCTGTGTGTATTGTGTACATTCCAGACCCACTACAGTCTGTGTGTATTGGGTACATTCCAGACCCACTACAGTCTGTGTGTATTGGGTACATTCCAGACCAACTGCAGTCTGTGTGTATTGGGTACATTCCAGACCCACTACAGTCTGTGTGTATTGGGTACATTCCAGACCCATTACAGTCCCTGTGTATTGGGTACGTTCCAGACCCACTGCAGTCTGTGTGTATTGTGTACATTCCAGAACAACTACAGTCTGTGTGTATTGGGTATATTCCAGACCCACTACAGTCTGTGTGTATTGGGTACATTCCAGACCCACTACAGTCTGTGTGTATTCGGTACATTCCAGACCCACTACAGTCTGTGTGTATTGGGTATGTTCCAGACCCACTACAATCTGTGTGTATTGGGTACATTCCAGACCAACTACAGTGTGTGTGTATTGGGTATATTCCAGACCCATTACAGTCTGTGTGTATTGGGTACATTCCAGACCCACTACAGTCTGTTTGCATTGGGTACATTCCAGACCCACGACAGTCTGTGTGTACTGGGTACATTCCAGACCCACTACAGTCTGTGTGCACTGGGTACATTCCAGACCCACTACAGCCTGTGTGTACTGGGTACATTCCAGACCCACTACAGTCTGTGTGTACTGGGTACATTCCAGACCAATTACAGTCTGTGTGTACTGGGTACATTCCAGACCCACTACAGTCTGTGTGTACCGGGTACATTCCAGACCCACGACAGTCTGTGTGTACTGGGTACATTCCAGACCCACGACAGCCTGTGTGTACTGGGTACATTCCAGACCAACTACAGTCTTTTTGTATTGGGTACATTCCAGACCCACTACAGTCCGTGTGTATTGGGTACATTCCAGATCCACTACAGTCTGTGTGTATTGGGTACATTCCAGACCCACGACAGTCTGTGTGTATTGGGTACATTCCAGACACACTACAGTCTGTGTGTGTTGGACACATTCCAGACACACTACAGTCTGTGTGTGTATTGGGTACATTCCAGACCCACTACAGTCTGTGTGCATTGGGTACATTGCAGACCCACGACAGTCTGTGTGTATTGTATACATTCCAGACCCACTACAGTCTGTGTATATTGGGTACATTCCAGACCCAATACAGTCTGTGTGTATTGAGTACATTCCAGACCCACTACAGTCTGTGTGTATTGGGTACATTCCAGATCCACTACAGTCTGTGTGTATTGGGTACATTCCAGACACACTACAGTCTGTGTGTATTGGGTACATTCCAGACACACTACAGTCTCTGTGTGTTGGACACATTCCAGACACACTACAGTCTGTGTGTGTATTGGGTACATTCCAGACCCACTACAGTCTGTGTGTATTGGGTACATTCCAGACCGACTATAGTCTGCATGTATTGGGTACATTCCAGACCCACTACAGTCTGTGTGCATTGGGTACATTTCAGACCCACTATAGTCTGCGTGTATTGGGTACATTCCAGACCCACTATAGTCTGTGTGTATTGGGTACATTCCAGACCCACTACAGTCTGTGTGTATTGGGTACATTCCAGACCCACTGCAGTCTGTGTGTATTGGGTACATTCCAGACCCACTACAGTCTGTGTGTATTGGGCACATTCCAGACCCACTACAGTCTGTGTGAATTGGGTACATTCCAGACCCACTACAGTCTGTGTGTATTGGGTACATTCCAGATCCACTACAGTCTGTGTGTATTGCGTACATTCCAGACCCACTACAGTCTGTGTGTATTGGGTACATTCCAGACACACTACAGTCTGTGTGTGTTGGACACATTCCAGACACACTACAGTCTGTTTGTGTATTGGGTACATTCCAGACCCACTACAGTCTGTGTGTATTGGGTACATTTCAGACCCATTACAGTCTGTGTGTATTGGGTACATTCCAGACCCACTTTAGTCTGCGTGTATTGGGTACATTCCAGACCCACTACAGTCTGTGTGTATTGGGTACATTTCAGACCCACGAAAGTCTGCATGTATTGGGTACATTCCAGACCCACGATAGTTTGCGTGTATTGGGTACATTCCAGACCCACTACAGTCTGTGTGTATTGGGCACATTCCAGACACACTACAGTCTGTGTGTATTGGGCACATTCCAGACCCACTACAGTCTGTGTGTATTGGGCACATTCCAGACTCACTACAGTCTGTGTGTACTTTGTACATTCCAGACCAACTACAGTCTGTGTGTATTGGGTACATTCCAGACCCACTACAGTTTGTGTGTATTGGGTACATTCCAGACCCATGACAGTCTGTGTATATTGGGTACATTCCAGACCCACGACAGTCTGTGTGTATTGGGCACATTCAAGACCCACTACAGTCTGTGTGTATTGGGTACATTCCAGACCCACTACAGTCCGTGTGTATTGGGTACATTCCAGACCCACAACAGTCTGTGTGTATTGGGTACATTCCAGACCCATTACAGTCTCTGTGTATTGGGTACGTTCCAGACCCATTATAGTCTGTTTGTATTGGGTATATTCCAGACCCACTGCAGTCTGTGTGTATTGTGTACATTCCAGACCCACTACAGTCTGTATGTATTGGGTACATTCCAGACCCACTACAGTCTGTGTGTATTGGGCACATTCCAGACCAACTACAGTCTGTGTGTATTGGGTATATTCCAGACCCACGACAGTCTGTGTGTATTGGGTACATTCCAGACCCACTACAGTCTGTGTGTATTCGGTACATTCCAGACCCATTACAGTCTGTGTGTATTGTGTACATTCCAGACCCACGACAGTCTGTGTGTATTGGGTACATTCCAGACCGACTACAGTCTGTGTGTATTGGGTACATTCCAGACCCACTGCAGTCTGTGTGTATTGGGTACATTCCAGACCCATTACAGTCTGTGTGTATTGTGTACATTCAAGACCCACTACAGTCTGTGTGTATTGGGTACATTCCAGACCCACTACAGTCTGTGTGTATTGGGTACATTCCAGACCCACTACAGTCTGTGTGTATTGTGTACATTCCAGACCCACTACAGTCTGTGTGTATTGGGTACATTCCAGACCCACTACAGTCTGTGTGTATTGGGTACATTCCAGACCCACTACAGTTTGTGTGTATTGGGTACATTCCAGACCCACTACAGTCTGTGTGTACTGGGTACATTCCAGACCCACTACAGTCTGTGTGTACTGGGTACATTCCAGACCCATGACAGTCTGTGTATATTGGGTACATTCCAGACCCACGACAGTCTGTGTGTATTGGGCACATTCAAGACCCACTACAGTCTGTGTGTATTGGGTACATTCCAGACCCACTACAGTCCGTGTGTATTGGGTACATTCCAGACCCACTACAGTCTGTGTGTATTGGGTACATTCCAGACCCATTACAGTCTCTGTGTATTGGGTACGTTCCAGACCCATTATAGTCTGTTTGTATTGGGTATATTCCAGACCCACTGCAGTCTGTGTGTATTGTGTACATTCCAGACCCACTACAGTCTGTATGTATTGGGTACATTCCAGACCCACTACAGTCTGTGTGTATTGGGCACATTCCAGACCAACTACAGTCTGTGTGTATTGGGTATATTCCAGACCCACGACAGTCTGTGTGTATTGGGTACATTCCAGACCCACTACAGTCTGTGTGTATTCGGTACATTCCAGACCCATTACAGTCTGTGTGTATTGTGTACATTCCAGACCCACGACAGTCTGTGTGTATTGGGTACATTCCAGACCGACTACAGTCTGTGTGTATTGGGTACATTCCAGACCCACTGCAGTCTGTGTGTATTGGGTACATTCCAGACCCATTACAGTCTGTGTGTATTGTGTACATTCAAGACCCACTACAGTCTGTGTGTATTGGGTACATTCCAGACCCACTACAGTCTGTGTGTATTGGGTACATTCCAGACCCACTACAGTCTGTGTGTATTGTGTACATTCCAGACCCACTACAGTCTGTGTGTATTGGGTACATTCCAGACCCACTACAGTACGTGTGTATTGGCTACATCCCAGACGCATTCCAGTCTGTGTGTATTGGGTACATTCCAGACCCACTAAAGTCTGTGTGCATTGGGTACATTCCAGACCCACGACAGTCTGTGTGTACTGGGTACATTCCAGACCCACTACAGTCTGTGTGTATTGGGCACATTCCAGACCAACTACAGTCTGTGTGTATTGGGTATATTCCAGACCCACGACAGTCTGTGTGTATTGGGTACATTCCAGACCCACTACAGTCTGTGTGTATTCGGTACATTCCAGACCCATTATAGTCTGTGTGTATTGTGTACATTCCAGACCCACGACAGTCTGTGTGTATTGTGTACATTCCAGACCCACTACAGTCTGTGTGTATTGGGTACATTCCAGACCCATTACAGTCTGTGTGTATTGTGTACATTCAAGACCCACTACAGTCTGTGTGTATTGGGTACATTCCAGACGCACTACAGTCTGTGTGTATTGGGTACATTCCAGACCCACTACAGTCTGTGTGTATTGTGTACATTCCAGACCCACTACAGTCTGTGTGTATTGGGTACATTCCAGACCCACTACAGTCTGTGTGCATTGGGTACATTCCAGACCCACTACAGTCTGTGTGTATTGGGCACATTCCAGACGCACTACAGTCTGTGTGTATTGGGTACATTCCAGACCCACTAAAGTCTGTGTGCATTGGGTACATTCCAGACCCACGACAGTCTGTGTGTACTGGGTACATTACAGACCCACTACAGTCTGTGTGCACTGGGTACATTCCAGACCCACTACAGTCTGTGTGTACTGCGTACATTCCAGACTCACTACAGTCTGTGTGTACTTTGTACATTCCAGACCAACTACAGTCTGTGTGTACTGGGTACATTCCAGACCCACTACAGTCTGTGTGTACTGGGTACATTCCAGACCCAATACAGTCTGTGTGTACTGGGTACATTCCAGACCCACTACAATCTGTGTGTACTGGGTACATTCCAGACCAACTACAGTCTGTATGTATTGGGTACATTGCAGACCCACTACAGTCTGTGTGTATTGTGTACATTCCAGACCCACTACAGTCTGTGTGTATTGGGTACATTCCAGACCCACTACAGTCTGTGTGTATTGGGTACATTCCAGACCCACTACAGTCTGTGTGTATTGGGCACATTCCAGACCCACTACAGTCTGCGTGTATTGGGTACATTCTAGACCCACTACAGTCTGTGTGTATTGGGCACATTCCAGACCCACTACAGTCTGTGTGTATTGTGTACATTCCAGACCCACTACAGTCTGTGTGTATTGGGTACATTCCAGACCCACTACAGTCTGTGTGTATTGGGTACATTCCAGACCAACTGCAGTCTGTGTGTATTGGGTACATTCCAGACCCACTACAGTCTGTGTGTATTGGGTACATTCCAGACCCATTACAGTCCCTGTGTATTGGGTACGTTCCAGACCCACTGCAGTCTGTGTGTATTGTGTACATTCCAGAACAACTACAGTCTGTGTGTATTGGGTATATTCCAGACCCACTACAGTCTGTGTGTATTGGGTACATTCCAGACCCACTACAGTCTGTGTGTATTCGGTACATTCCAGACCCACTACAGTCTGTGTGTATTGGGTATGTTCCAGACCCACTACAATCTGTGTGTATTGGGTACATTCCAGACCAACTACAGTGTGTGTGTATTGGGTATATTCCAGACCCATTACAGTCTGTGTGTATTGGGTACATTCCAGACCCACTACAGTCTGTGTGCATTGGGTACATTCCAGACCCACGACAGTCTGTGTGTACTGGGTACATTCCAGACCCACTACAGTCTGTGTGCACTGGGTACATTCCAGACCCACTACAGCCTGTGTGTACTGGGTACATTCCAGACCCACTACAGTCTGTGTGTACTGGGTACATTCCAGACCAATTACAGTCTGTGTGTACTGGGTACATTCCAGACCCACTACAGTCTGTGTGTACCGGGTACATTCCAGACCCACGACAGTCTGTGTGTACTGGGTACATTCCAGACCCACGACAGCCTGTGTGTACTGGGTACATTCCAGACCAACTACAGTCTTTTTGTATTGGGTACATTCCAGACCCACTACAGTCCGTGTGTATTGGGTACATTCCAGATCCACTACAGTCTGTGTGTATTGGGTACATTCCAGACCCACGACAGTCTGTGTGTATTGGGTACATTCCAGACACACTACAGTCTGTGTGTGTTGGACACATTCCAGACACACTACAGTCTGTGTGTGTATTGGGTACATTCCAGACCCACTACAGTCTGTGTGCATTGGGTACATTGCAGACCCACGACAGTCTGTGTGTATTGTATACATTCCAGACCCACTACAGTCTGTGTATATTGGGTACATTCCAGACCCAATACAGTCTGTGTGTATTGAGTACATTCCAGACCCACTACAGTCTGTGTGTATTGGGTACATTCCAGATCCACTACAGTCTGTGTGTATTGGGTACATTCCAGACACACTACAGTCTGTGTGTATTGGGTACATTCCAGACACACTACAGTCTCTGTGTGTTGGACACATTCCAGACACACTACAGTCTGTGTGTGTATTGGGTACATTCCAGACCCACTACAGTCTGTGTGTATTGGGTACATTCCAGACCGACTATAGTCTGCATGTATTGGGTACATTCCAGACCCACTACAGTCTGTGTGCATTGGGTACATTTCAGACCCACTATAGTCTGCGTGTATTGGGTACATTCCAGACCCACTATAGTCTGTGTTGTAGAGAGTCGAAAGATATATATAGACTTAGGCATTAGGCACCTGCTGGATATTTAGAACTCACATAAGCTTAAATGGACACACACATAAAATGGCTGCCCAGGCATTATGGGAAATCAGGTAGTCAAACTGTGAACTGTTGAACGTTCACTGACCGAGCAATAACCCTGTGAGGCCCACTGTAGGAATGCCTGGGAAGGCAGAGATAAGAAGGAAGCCATCTCCTGTGAACAAGGCCATAAACCAATTAATTCCCCAGGAAGAAAGATAAGAGGGAAACCATTTGCTGTAAACAAGGCTACAAACCAATTATTTCTCCCAGATGAAAGAACTAGGGAGAGAACATATAAAGTCATCGATCAACCCAAATTGACAATGGTTCCCTGGTTACTAGGAGAATTCTATTGGATTAAAAAACCTATATGTAATCTATAATCGTTATGATTGGCTTGTGTCCAGCCGTGATGAGCTGTGTAACTGCAGTAAGCTGTTTTTTTAACTGTTGTAAAACATATAAAGGTACATGTAACTCTTTGTTCTGTGAAGAGAAACCTGGATACGGTCCTGAGTTTTTCCTTCCCGCTGAGCGTAATAAAGCTGCTTCAGCATTGGAACCGACCCTGAGTGTTGAGTGATTCTTCAGAGAAAACACTAACGCTAACAATGGCGTAGTCGGCAGGATTTCCCGGAGTCGCTGGACGCCCTTGGAAAAAAACCCGGGTGAGTATAAAAAACAATTTTTAAGTATAAAGGGTGCGGAAGGTGGAAGCTGGTTGATCGACATGAGGAGACGGTCTAATATCTCAAACGCCTAGCCTGAGCCTGAATTAAGAGGACTTTTGTCCCACGTGACGGCCAGGAACCAAGTAGGCGTAGGGAACACACTTAGACCGTGGGATCGTGATACCGAGAGACATCTTCCGGACCCAGTAGTGTAATTTGAAATACCCCGGGGTAGAACCAAGCGGTGTACAGCGGCTAACGGAATCCAAACCTGTGAACAGGGTCGGACCAACAGGCTGAGCGGTGGTAGGTAGTCGTTAAGGATACGTAGAGCACTGCGGGAATTGCTTAAACGCGTTTTTAAGAATTGTATAAGTTTGTGTAACAGCAGAACTTGTGACCTGACAGTAGCCAAGAGACAGTTTACTACAAGTCGCGCTAGAAAGAAAGCGGACCGCTGAGAGTAGATTCCTAACGATACCAGTCCTACCCAGGAATGGCCATGAAAACAAGTAAACTCGAGTGGGGACCAGAAGGGTCGCTTACCCGCCACCTGGCGGAAAAACAAAAGAAGCTAATTAGTTATGTGAGGAATTATTTAGATAAAACTACGAATTCCCTGAAAGGTCATGGATCCAAAAATAGAGCCGGCCAAAACAAGAAGAGAGACTGTTGTAAATGTCTGATCGTTGAGTGAGAAGTGTCTGTGTGATTTTTGACTGCAGAATGAATTTTTGTTTTATGTTTTCATGTTCCGAAAGCCTGGTTGGAAGAGGAATGCAAGTGTCTGTTTATTTTAGAAACAGAGTGAAAGTCTTTTTTTTAAACCCTTTGTAATGTTGTCCTGTATGTGGGAAGTTTTAAGACATTTAAGTTAGAAACGCAGGTGTGGATTTATTCGGATGATAAGTTACGGAGCTAGGAGAATAAACAAATAAAGAATAGGTTTGTTGAGCAAAATATTTATTTGACATGCTCACTTACTTGCCGAAAGAAAACATGCAATGATTGATTGGGTTGAAAGACATAAATTTAGTCTCGGAATGAGATAAAGAATGCTTTAAAAAAAAAGAGCTTCTAAAAAAAAAAGTTTCAAATAAAGATTGAAATTACAAAGTTTGAATTGGGATTTTGAGATATTCAGAGAAGGCACAGGAAATACTGAGGTGGATTTAAAAAAAAAAGATTAAATTAAATCTGATCAGGTCAAACTCCTGGGCAAGTGGCGAGCTATCTGCGAAGGTGTAAAAGGAACTTTTGGAAAATGTTAAAAAACAGCAAGCTTTAGTAACGGCTTTGAAACTGGAGCATTTTGAGATAACGAAAGGCAGCACTCAAACTCTCAAAGCTGGTCTCCATTCCAGTTATGGAGAAAAAGAAAAAGATAAAGACGCCACTTTGAAAGTAAACAAATTAACAACTTTATGGAGTTACGAACCCTCCGTGTAAAATACAAAACCTAATTTGAAGAAAGAAAAAAAAAAAAGATGTAACGGACTAAATGGAAAAAGACATAACTTACTAAATACTAGTTGATGTTTGCTGTGAAAAAGATATTGGTTTAATTAGAAGAGGAAAAAAAAAAAAATTGGAATAAGTAAAAAACACTCTACATGGATTCGAATTTTCAATTATGAAAAAGTTTCAATGCAGTTTGAAAAGATTTCCAAAATGTCCCGAACAGTCTAAACAAGCAGGAGGGTTTTGAAGATAACGAGGAGAAAGAGAGAAATAAAAAAAAAACAGAATTGAATTTCAGTAAACAAAATTGCTATTGTATGTGTGGTCTTGTTTTAAAACAATTTAAAAAAAAAAAAAAATTCTTTGGCAAGTACTTGAATTAGAAGTTAAGAAAACATTGGAGTTTACTCTAATGATTTATGCTGTTTAACGGATTCCTAATTTCGAAGCCAGTTTTGAAGGCACAAAGACTTTTTTTTCAGATGATTACGTGAAGTCACGTAATGACATCAGGTCTTCTTACAAACCTGGAAAGGAGTTAACCCTTTCCATTGACAGCCGTTTTATACTGAACATTATTAATTTGGATTTCTTAATAGGGAAAAAAAGGACTCACCTAACAGAGGAAACAAAAATAAAAACAGAACTAGCTTATGTAATAATACTTGCCTGATACAATAAAGAAATAGATATTCAATAAAACAAATTGAAGAGTTAAAAGCTAAGATAAACAGGCTGGAAGAGATAACGGGACTAGACGGATAGTGCAGTGCGCAGCCATAGCACCATCACCTCTGGCAATAGAGCCAATGTACCCCACGGTGGGTAGGTGTAGTCCACAAACCCAACCTAACGGTAAAGCAGACAGCGATGTTTGGAGGAATAGCTTTGGCCTTGGTCATAATAGGAGTTTGGGTAATATTTAAGTGGGTAAAGACACGGGCGCACGCCCTACAGATTCAGCTCGAAATGGTTCGATTATAACCTTGTCCTTCTGATTTTGCAGGGTGACAGGGACACTCGTAGAGCAAAAAAACTTAACCCCTGGTGACGACCAGGCCGTCTGTTTAAAATTACAGATAATACTTACCGGAATGGGAATACGAAAGGCGCTACTCGTAATATGGATAGCCCTGCGACATGCATGTACCCTGGGCAACACCGACGGACAGCAGAGCACGCTGGAAATAAACAACTATATGAACTATGGAGTCTTGTTTAATTTAACGGACGGAATGTGCATCCCAGCAACCAAGGACTGGAGCAAGGACAGGACTTATTTTAATGCATGGTTACAAGTGAATCCTAATAAGAATCCTAATAAGAATAAGAGTATGTGTACAGTGCTCCACGGGTATAAGGAGCAGATGCATTAAACGGAGGGATGTCAAAGGGCCTGATGAATGTACTTTCGGCATAATTTGCGCGCCTCCGGGACAATCCCAGCAATCAGTCATCCGCAAGAAGGGAATGGGGCTGTGTGGGTATTACGAGGAGGCGGGGGCGGCTGCAATATAATTGTATGTATGTTTCTCACCCCCTCCGACACCGCGCCCCATAAGAATCACTACATTGCCCGAAGAACTGCCTTGTCCCATAACTACTAAGGGACCAGAAAATGGGATTGCAATGTACAACGAAGGGGAATTATTGTATGATAATGTTAAACATGAAATTGTGCCTGTTCTGATCAATATTTCAGGCATCCAGATGCCGGAATATTGTACCGAACAGTCAAGGAAGATGTACAATGTATTAAGTAAAGTCGTAATGCAGCAGGCTGCCGATGCCATGGGTGCCAGTAAGTTCCGGGGACAGGGGTTAGCACCCAGGGTGAAGAGGGAAATAGTAAATGATGTTGCTACCGTTTTCAATACAGGAACCTCCGTAGTGAACTCGATAGACATACAAGGGCTAAATGAGAGGGTAGAACAGCTTAAAGGGGTGATGAAGGGGTTATTGGAGAGGGTGGAGCAAAACCAGGAAGACCAGGCCAACCTAGGAAAGGAGGGGGCCGAAATCCAGTTGGATGGCATCTCAGTCCTGGAAGCTCACGCTAAAACCATCAATCACCTCATTGATAGAGAACAAGAAGATACAATAAAGCAAAGACAGGGGCAACTCTGTCATGCTTATGGTCTGTGGATGGTGGGACAGATCCGCCACAACCTCAACCAGATCCAACGCGGGGAGGTACCCGATTGGATAGACAGTTCACATTTAGCTCAGTTGGCGAACCAAAGGGGGACACTGGATAATTGTACTCTGAAGGGACTGACCCGAGTATACCCCGCAATTCCAGATTGCCAGATGGGTAGGACTACCGGGATAGGGATAGTCCTGTTGATCCCCATAGCAACGCCGGACTCAGGGCCGTTCCCCTTATACCAACTAGAGAATATCGGAGTAATACGGGAAAATGTCTCCATACGCTACTACCTGACCACCACCTCTGCCGTTCGTCGAAACAACATACTTACCGGGATTTCCCTAGCAGATTGCAAGCAAAGGGGGGAAATCACAGTATGCCCTCACCCGGTGGGCCGAGGCGAACTAGACGAGTGCGGGTTTAACCGAACCAATGGGTGTGTACTAGAAATAGTGCCCGCACACATGCACTTCGCGAGGGCAGGCTACGGAGGGAGGGGAAGATACTGCGTCTCTACTACTGAGCGTTCATACCAGTATAATGACCTGCAGTGCCCTATACCGCAGCCAAACTTTTGCTTTACACCACTACGACCTGTCGCGATCGGGCAAGCGCATATCACCCAGGTTAGGCGCCGGAAGTCCGAAGTTATTGAAGTAACTGATCAGCTCCATGATCATTTGCAGGATTATGACGAGCCAGAGCAGGTCCCTATCCCACATCTAACCGAAGTATTACGGGAGTTGAGGCTCAGAGTGGGTCAATCTGTAAAACTCTATCACCAGCTACAAACTAAAATCAAAGAAGATACCGAGGTAGACTTACAAAGTCAGAGTTGGTGGAGAAAGGTCTGGGACTGGGGAATAAATGTGAACATCCACCCATGGATTCGAATTATTTCACACACACTGGTCGGAATACAATTAATCTTAGCAATAACATGGGGCGTGATGGCCTGCTAGGTATGCAGGCGCCACAAACGGCAGAAACGGACCAATCACCGTTCCCTGGATATTAAACAAGTCTGTTTGATAAGGGGACGGGAGGAGCTAGCCTTTGTTAATTTGATTTGAGCAACCGGAACTCCTGAAACCACGTGACTGGCCAGCACGTTGAGGCAAGGAATACCGGGCCGTGCACAAATATCAGATAAAGGCAGTATTTCGGTTAAAAGGGGACTAGGGCTAGTCCCTTTACCGAAAGGGGGAATTGTTGTAGAGAGTCGAAAGATATATATAGACTTAGGCATTAGGCACCTGCTGGATATTTAGAACTCACATAAGCTTAAATGGACACACACATAAAATGGCTGCCCAGGCATTATGGGAAATCAGGTAGTCAAACTGTGAACTGTTGAACGTTCACTGACCGAGCAATAACCCTGTGAGGCCCACTGTAGGAATGCCTGGGAAGGCAGAGATAAGAAGGAAGCCATCTCCTGTGAACAAGGCCATAAACCAATTAATTCCCCAGGAAGAAAGATAAGAGGGAAACCATTTGCTGTAAACAAGGCTACAAACCAATTATTTCTCCCAGATGAAAGAACTAGGGAGAGAACATATAAAGTCATCGATCAACCCAAATTGACAATGGTTCCCTGGTTACTAGGAGAATTCTATTGGATTAAAAAACCTATATGTAATCTATAATCGTTATGATTGGCTTGTGTCCAGCCGTGATGAGCTGTGTAACTGCAGTAAGCTGTTTTTTTAACTGTTGTAAAACATATAAAGGTACATGTAACTCTTTGTTCTGTGAAGAGAAACCTGGATACGGTCCTGAGTTTTTCCTTCCCGCTGAGCGTAATAAAGCTGCTTCAGCATTGGAACCGACCCTGAGTGTTGAGTGATTCTTCAGAGAAAACACTAACGCTAACAGTCTGTGTGTATTGGGTACATTCCAGACCCACTACAGTCTGTGTGTATTGGGTACATTCCAGACCCACTGCAGTCTGTGTGTATTGGGTACATTCCAGACCCACTACAGTCTGTGTGTATTGGGCACATTCCAGACCCACTACAGTCTGTGTGAATTGGGTACATTCCAGACCCACTACAGTCTGTGTGTATTGGGTACATTCCAGATCCACTACAGTCTGTGTGTATTGCGTACATTCCAGACCCACTACAGTCTGTGTGTATTGGGTACATTCCAGACACACTACAGTCTGTGTGTGTTGGACACATTCCAGACACACTACAGTCTGTTTGTGTATTGGGTACATTCCAGACCCACTACAGTCTGTGTGTATTGGGTACATTTCAGACCCATTACAGTCTGTGTGTATTGGGTACATTCCAGACCCACTTTAGTCTGCGTGTATTGGGTACATTCCAGACCCACTACAGTCTGTGTGTATTGGGTACATTTCAGACCCACTATAGTCTGCGTGTATTGGGTACATTACAGACCCACTTTCGTCTGCGTGTATTGGGTACATTCCAGACCCACTACAGTCTGTGTGTATTGGGTACATTCCAGACCCACTGCAGTTTGTGTGTATTGGGTACATTCCAGACCCACTACAGTCTGTGTGTATTGGGCACATTCCAGACCCACTACAGTCTGTGTGTATTGGGTACATTCCAGACCCACTACAGTCTGTGTGTATTGGGTACATTCCAGACCCACTACAGTCTGTGTGTATTGGGTACATTGCAGACCCACGACAGTCTGTGTGTATTGGGCACATTCCAGATCCACTACAGTCTGTGTGTATTGGGTACATTCCAGACCCACTACAGTCTGTGTGTATTGGGTACATTCCAGACCCACTACAGTCTGTGTGCATTGGACACACTCCAGACCCACGACAGTCTGTATGTATTGGGCACATTCCAGACCCTCGACAGTCTGTGTGAATTGGGCACATTCCAGACCAACTACAGTCTGTGTGTATTGGGAACATTGCAGACCCACGACAGTCTGTATGTATTGGGCACATTCCAGACCCTCTACAGTCTGTGAGTATTGGGTACATTCCAGACCCACTACAGTCTGTGTGTATTGGGTACATACCAGACCCACTACAGTCTGTGTATATTGGGTACATTCCAGACCCACTACAGTCTGTGTGTATTGGGTACATTTCAGACCCACGAAAGTCTGCATGTATTGGGTACATTCCAGACCCACGATAGTTTGCGTGTATTGGGTACATTCCAGACCCACTACAGTCTGTGTGTATTGGGTACATTCCAGACCCACTACAGTCTGTGTGTATTGGGTACATTGCAGACCCACGACAGTCTGTATGTATTGGGCACATTCCAGACACACTACAGTCTGTGTCTATTGGGCACATTCCAGACCAACTACAGTCTGTGTGTATTGGGTAAATTCCAGACCCACTACAGTCTGTGTGTATTGGGTACATTCCCGACACACTACAGTCTGTGCGTATTGGGTACATTCCAGACCAACTACAGTCTGTGTGTATTGGGCACATTCCAGACCCACTGCAGTCTGTGTGTATTGGGTACATTCCAGGCCCACTACAGTCTGTGTGTATTGGGTACATTCCAGACCCACTAAAGTCTGTGTGTATTGGGTACATTCCAGACCCACTACAGTCTGTGTGTATTGGGTCATTCCAGACCCACTACATTCTGTGTGCCTTGGGTACATTCCAGACCCACTACAGTCTGTGTGTATTGGGTACATTCCAGACCCATTACAGTCTGTGTGTATTGGGTACATTCCAGAAACAGTACAGTCTGTGTGTATTGGTTACATTCCAGACCCATTACAGTCTGTGTGTATTTGGTACATTCCAGACCCACTATAGTCTGCGTGTATTGGGTACATTCCAGACCCACTACAGTCTGGGTGTATTGGGTACATTTCAGACCCACTATAGTCTGCGTGTATTGGGTACATTCCAGACCCACTATAGTCTGCGTGTATTGGGTACATTCCAGACCCACTACAGTCTGTATGTATTGGGTACATTCCAGACCCACTACAGTCTGTGTGTATTGGGTACATTCCAGACCCACTACAGTCTGTGTGTATTGGGTACATTCCAGACCCACTACAGCCTGTGTGTATTGGGTACATTGCAGACCCACGACAGTCTGTGTGTATTGTATACATTCCAGACACACTACAGTCTGTGTATATTGGGTACATTCCAGACCCACGACAGTCTGTGTGTATTGGGCACATTCCAGATCCACTATAGTCTGTGTGTATTGGGTACATTCCAGACCCATGACAGTCTGTGTATATTGGGTACATTCCAGACCCACGACAGTCTGTGTGTACTGCGTACATTCCAGACTCACTACAGTCTGTGTGTACTTTGTACATTCCAGACCAACTACAGTCTGTGTGTATTGGGTACATTCCAGACCCACTACAGTTTGTGTGTATTGGGTACATTCCAGACCCATGACAGTCTGTGTATATTGGGTACATTCCAGACCCACGACAGTCTGTGTGTATTGGGCACATTCAAGACCCACTACAGTCTGTGTGTATTGGGTACATTCCAGACCCACTACAGTCCGTGTGTATTGGGTACATTCCAGACCCACAACAGTCTGTGTGTATTGGGTACATTCCAGACCCATTACAGTCTCTGTGTATTGGGTACGTTCCAGACCCATTATAGTCTGTTTGTATTGGGTATATTCCAGACCCACTGCAGTCTGTGTGTATTGTGTACATTCCAGACCCACTACAGTCTGTATGTATTGGGTACATTCCAGACCCACTACAGTCTGTGTGTATTGGGCACATTCCAGACCAACTACAGTCTGTGTGTATTGGGTATATTCCAGACCCACGACAGTCTGTGTGTATTGGGTACATTCCAGACCCACTACAGTCTGTGTGTATTCGGTACATTCCAGACCCATTACAGTCTGTGTGTATTGTGTACATTCCAGACCCACGACAGTCTGTGTGTATTGGGTACATTCCAGACCGACTACAGTCTGTGTGTATTGGGTACATTCCAGACCCACTGCAGTCTGTGTGTATTGGGTACATTCCAGACCCATTACAGTCTGTGTGTATTGTGTACATTCAAGACCCACTACAGTCTGTGTGTATTGGGTACATTCCAGACCCACTACAGTCTGTGTGTATTGGGTACATTCCAGACCCACTACAGTCTGTGTGTATTGTGTACATTCCAGACCCACTACAGTCTGTGTGTATTGGGTACATTCCAGACCCACTACAGTCTGTGTGTATTGGGTACATTCCAGACCCACTACAGTTTGTGTGTATTGGGTACATTCCAGACCCACTACAGTCTGTGTGTACTGGGTACATTCCAGACCCACTACAGTCTGTGTGTACTGGGTACATTCCAGACCCATGACAGTCTGTGTATATTGGGTACATTCCAGACCCACGACAGTCTGTGTGTATTGGGCACATTCAAGACCCACTACAGTCTGTGTGTATTGGGTACATTCCAGACCCACTACAGTCCGTGTGTATTGGGTACATTCCAGACCCACTACAGTCTGTGTGTATTGGGTACATTCCAGACCCATTACAGTCTCTGTGTATTGGGTACGTTCCAGACCCATTATAGTCTGTTTGTATTGGGTATATTCCAGACCCACTGCAGTCTGTGTGTATTGTGTACATTCCAGACCCACTACAGTCTGTATGTATTGGGTACATTCCAGACCCACTACAGTCTGTGTGTATTGGGCACATTCCAGACCAACTACAGTCTGTGTGTATTGGGTATATTCCAGACCCACGACAGTCTGTGTGTATTGGGTACATTCCAGACCCACTACAGTCTGTGTGTATTCGGTACATTCCAGACCCATTACAGTCTGTGTGTATTGTGTACATTCCAGACCCACGACAGTCTGTGTGTATTGGGTACATTCCAGACCGACTACAGTCTGTGTGTATTGGGTACATTCCAGACCCACTGCAGTCTGTGTGTATTGGGTACATTCCAGACCCATTACAGTCTGTGTGTATTGTGTACATTCAAGACCCACTACAGTCTGTGTGTATTGGGTACATTCCAGACCCACTACAGTCTGTGTGTATTGGGTACATTCCAGACCCACTACAGTCTGTGTGTATTGTGTACATTCCAGACCCACTACAGTCTGTGTGTATTGGGTACATTCCAGACCCACTACAGTACGTGTGTATTGGCTACATCCCAGACGCATTCCAGTCTGTGTGTATTGGGTACATTCCAGACCCACTAAAGTCTGTGTGCATTGGGTACATTCCAGACCCACGACAGTCTGTGTGTACTGGGTACATTCCAGACCCACTACAGTCTGTGTGTATTGGGCACATTCCAGACCAACTACAGTCTGTGTGTATTGGGTATATTCCAGACCCACGACAGTCTGTGTGTATTGGGTACATTCCAGACCCACTACAGTCTGTGTGTATTCGGTACATTCCAGACCCATTATAGTCTGTGTGTATTGTGTACATTCCAGACCCACGACAGTCTGTGTGTATTGTGTACATTCCAGACCCACTACAGTCTGTGTGTATTGGGTACATTCCAGACCCATTACAGTCTGTGTGTATTGTGTACATTCAAGACCCACTACAGTCTGTGTGTATTGGGTACATTCCAGACGCACTACAGTCTGTGTGTATTGGGTACATTCCAGACCCACTACAGTCTGTGTGTATTGTGTACATTCCAGACCCACTACAGTCTGTGTGTATTGGGTACATTCCAGACCCACTACAGTCTGTGTGCATTGGGTACATTCCAGACCCACTACAGTCTGTGTGTATTGGGCACATTCCAGACGCACTACAGTCTGTGTGTATTGGGTACATTCAAGACCCACTAAAGTCTGTGTGCATTGGGTACATTCCAGACCCACGACAGTCTGTGTGTACTGGGTACATTACAGACCCACTACAGTCTGTGTGCACTGGGTACATTCCAGACCCACTACAGTCTGTGTGTACTGCGTACATTCCAGACTCACTACAGTCTGTGTGTACTTTGTACATTCCAGACCAACTACAGTCTGTGTGTACTGGGTACATTCCAGACCCACTACAGTCTGTGTGTACTGGGTACATTCCAGACCCAATACAGTCTGTGTGTACTGGGTACATTCCAGACCCACTACAATCTGTGTGTACTGGGTACATTCCAGACCAACTACAGTCTGTATGTATTGGGTACATTGCAGACCCACTACAGTCTGTGTGTATTGTGTACATTCCAGACCCACTACAGTCTGTGTGTATTGGGTACATTCCAGACCCACTACAGTCTGTGTGTATTGGGTACATTCCAGACCCACTACAGTCTGTGTGTATTGGGCACATTCCAGACCCACTACAGTCTGCGTGTATTGGGTACATTCTAGACCCACTACAGTCTGTGTGTATTGGATACATTCCAGACCCACTACAGTCTGTGTGTATTGTGTACATTCCAGACCCACTACAGTCTGTGTGTATTGGGTACATTCCAGACCCACTACAGTCTGTGTGTATTGTGTACATTCCAGACCCACTACAGTCTGTGTGTATTGGGTACATTCCAGACCCACTACAGTCTGTGTGTATTGGGCACATTCCAGACCCACTACAGTCTGTGTGTATTGTGTACATTCCAGACCCACTACAGTCTGTGTGTATTGGGTACATTCCAGACCCACTACAGTCTGTGTGTATTGGGTACATTCCAGACCAACTGCAGTCTGTGTGTATTGGGTACATTCCAGACCCACTACAGTCTGTGTGTATTGGGTACATTCCAGACCCATTACAGTCCCTGTGTATTGGGTACGTTCCAGACCCACTGCAGTCTGTGTGTATTGTGTACATTCCAGAACAACTACAGTCTGTGTGTATTGGGTATATTCCAGACCCACTACAGTCTGTGTGTATTGGGTACATTCCAGACCCACTACAGTCTGTGTGTATTCGGTACATTCCAGACCCACTACAGTCTGTGTGTATTGGGTATGTTCCAGACCCACTACAATCTGTGTGTATTGGGTACATTCCAGACCAACTACAGTGTGTGTGTATTGGGTATATTCCAGACCCATTACAGTCTGTGTGTATTGGGTACATTCCAGACCCACTACAGTCTGTGTGCATTGGGTACATTCCAGACCCACGACAGTCTGTGTGTACTGGGTACATTCCAGACCCACTACAGTCTGTGTGCACTGGGTACATTCCAGACCCACTACAGCCTGTGTGTACTGGGTACATTCCAGACCCACTACAGTCTGTGTGTACTGGGTACATTCCAGACCAATTACAGTCTGTGTGTACTGGGTACATTCCAGACCCACTACAGTCTGTGTGTACCGGGTACATTCCAGACCCACGACAGTCTGTGTGTACTGGGTACATTCCAGACCCACGACAGCCTGTGTGTACTGGGTACATTCCAGACCAACTACAGTCTTTTTGTATTGGGTACATTCCAGACCCACTACAGTCCGTGTGTATTGGGTACATTCCAGATCCACTACAGTCTGTGTGTATTGGGTACATTCCAGACCCACGACAGTCTGTGTGTATTGGGTACATTCCAGACACACTACAGTCTGTGTGTGTTGGACACATTCCAGACACACTACAGTCTGTGTGTGTATTGGGTACATTCCAGACCCACTACAGT
This sequence comes from Pristiophorus japonicus, assembly GCF_044704955.1. Lineage (NCBI taxonomy): Eukaryota > Metazoa > Chordata > Chondrichthyes > Pristiophoridae > Pristiophorus > Pristiophorus japonicus. The sequence goes on along the minus strand of NW_027254573.1, from coordinate 78,774 downwards.
CTGTGTGCATTGGGTACATTGCAGACCCACGACAGTCTGTGTGTATTGTATACATTCCAGACCCACTACAGTCTGTGTATATTGGGTACATTCCAGACCCAATACAGTCTGTGTGTATTGAGTACATTCCAGACCCACTACAGTCTGTGTGTATTGGGTACATTCCAGATCCACTACAGTCTGTGTGTATTGGGTACATTCCAGACACACTACAGTCTGTGTGTATTGGGTACATTCCAGACACACTACAGTCTCTGTGTGTTGGACACATTCCAGACACACTACAGTCTGTGTGTGTATTGGGTACATTCCAGACCCACTACAGTCTGTGTGTATTGGGTACATTCCAGACCGACTATAGTCTGCATGTATTGGGTACATTCCAGACCCACTACAGTCTGTGTGCATTGGGTACATTTCAGACCCACTATAGTCTGCGTGTATTGGGTACATTCCAGACCCACTATAGTCTGTGTGTATTGGGTACATTCCAGACCCACTACAGTCTGTGTGTATTGGGTACATTCCAGACCCACTGCAGTCTGTGTGTATTGGGTACATTCCAGACCCACTACAGTCTGTGTGTATTGGGCACATTCCAGACCCACTACAGTCTGTGTGAATTGGGTACATTCCAGACCCACTACAGTCTGTGTGTATTGGGTACATTCCAGATCCACTACAGTCTGTGTGTATTGCGTACATTCCAGACCCACTACAGTCTGTGTGTATTGGGTACATTCCAGACACACTACAGTCTGTGTGTGTTGGACACATTCCAGACACACTACAGTCTGTTTGTGTATTGGGTACATTCCAGACCCACTACAGTCTGTGTGTATTGGGTACATTTCAGACCCATTACAGTCTGTGTGTATTGGGTACATTCCAGACCCACTTTAGTCTGCGTGTATTGGGTACATTCCAGACCCACTACAGTCTGTGTGTATTGGGTACATTTCAGACCCACTATAGTCTGCGTGTATTGGGTACATTACAGACCCACTTTCGTCTGCGTGTATTGGGTACATTCCAGACCCACTACAGTCTGTGTGTATTGGGTACATTCCAGACCCACTGCAGTTTGTGTGTATTGGGTACATTCCAGACCCACTACAGTCTGTGTGTATTGGGCACATTCCAGACCCACTACAGTCTGTGTGTATTGGGTACATTCCAGACCCACTACAGTCTGTGTGTATTGGGTACATTCCAGACCCACTACAGTCTGTGTGTATTGGGTACATTGCAGACCCACGACAGTCTGTGTGTATTGGGCACATTCCAGATCCACTACAGTCTGTGTGTATTGGGTACATTCCAGACCCACTACAGTCTGTGTGTATTGGGTACATTCCAGACCCACTACAGTCTGTGTGCATTGGACACACTCCAGACCCACGACAGTCTGTATGTATTGGGCACATTCCAGACCCTCGACAGTCTGTGTGAATTGGGCACATTCCAGACCAACTACAGTCTGTGTGTATTGGGAACATTGCAGACCCACGACAGTCTGTGTGTATTGGGCACATTCCAGACCCTCTACAGTCTGTGAGTATTGGGTACATTCCAGACCCACTACAGTCTGTGTGTATTGGGTACATACCAGACCCACTACAGTCTGTGTATATTGGGTACATTCCAGACCCACTACAGTCTGTGTGTATTGGGTACATTTCAGACCCACGAAAGTCTGCATGTATTGGGTACATTCCAGACCCACGATAGTTTGCGTGTATTGGGTACATTCCAGACCCACTACAGTCTGTGTGTATTGGGCACATTCCAGATACACTACAGTCTGTGTGTATTGGGTACATTCCAGACCCACTACAGTCTGTGTGTATTGGGTACATTCCAGACCCACTACAGTCTGTGTGAATTGGGTACATTGCAGACCCACGACAGTCTGTGTGTATTGGGCACATTCCAGACCCACTACAGTCTGTGTGTATTGGGTACATTCCAGACCCACTACAGTCTGTGTGTATTGGGTACATTGCAGACCCACGACAGTCTGTATGTATTGGGCACATTCCAGACACACTACAGTCTGTGTCTATTGGGCACATTCCAGACCAACTACAGTCTGTGTGTATTGGGTAAATTCCAGACCCACTACAGTCTGTGTGTATTGGGTACATTCCCGACACACTACAGTCTGTGCGTATTGGGTACATTCCAGACCAACTACAGTCTGTGTGTATTGGGCACATTCCAGACCCACTGCAGTCTGTGTGTATTGGGTACATTCCAGGCCCACTACAGTCTGTGTGTATTGGGTACATTCCAGACCCACTAAAGTCTGTGTGTATTGGGTACATTCCAGACCCACTACAGTCTGTGTGTATTGGGTCATTCCAGACCCACTACATTCTGTGTGCCTTGGGTACATTCCAGACCCACTACAGTCTGTGTGTATTGGGTACATTCCAGACCCATTACAGTCTGTGTGTATTGGGTACATTCCAGAAACAGTACAGTCTGTGTGTATTGGTTACATTCCAGACCCATTACAGTCTGTGTGTATTTGGTACATTCCAGACCCACTATAGTCTGCGTGTATTGGGTACATTCCAGACCCACTACAGTCTGGGTGTATTGGGTACATTTCAGACCCACTATAGTCTGCGTGTATTGGGTACATTCCAGACCCACTATAGTCTGCGTGTATTGGGTACATTCCAGACCCACTACAGTCTGTATGTATTGGGTACATTCCAGACCCACTACAGTCTGTGTGTATTGGGTACATTCCAGACCCACTACAGTCTGTGTGTATTGGGCACATTCCAGACACACTACAGTCTGTGTGTATTGGGCACATTCCAGACCCACTACAGTCTGTGTGTATTGGGTACATTCCAGACCCACTACAGTCTGTGTGTATTGGGTACATTCCAGACCCACTACAGTCTGTGTGTATTGGGTACATTCCAGACCCACTACAGCCTGTGTGTATTGGGTACATTGCAGACCCACGACAGTCTGTGTGTATTGTATACATTCCAGACACACTACAGTCTGTGTATATTGGGTACATTCCAGACCCACGACAGTCTGTGTGTATTGGGCACATTCCAGATCCACTATAGTCTGTGTGTATTGGGTACATTCCAGACCCACTACAGTCTGTGTGTATTGGGTACATTGCAGACCCACGACAGTCTGTATGTATTGGGCACATTCCAGACACACTACAGTCTGTGTGTTTTGGGCACATTCCAGACCAACTACAGTCTGTGTGTATTGGGTACATTCCAGACCCACTACAGTCTGTGTGAATTGGGTACATTCCCGACACACTACAGTCTGTGCGTATTGGGTACATTCCAGACACACGACAGTCTGCGTGTGTTGGACACATTCCAGACACAATACAGTCTGTGTGTGTATTGGGTACATTCCAGACCCACTACAGTCTGTGTGTATTGGGTACATTCCAGACCCACGACAGTCTGTGTGTATTGGGTACATTCCAGACCCACTACAGTCTGTGTGTATTGTGTACATTCCAGACACACTACAGTCTGTGTGTATTGGGTAGATTCCAGACCCACTATCGTTTGCGTGTATTGGGTACATTCCAGACCCACTACAGTCTGTGTGTATTGGGTACATTCCAGACCCACTACAGTCTGAGTGTATTGGGCACATTCCAGACCCACTACAGTCTGTGTGTATTGGGTACATGCCAGACCCACTACAGTCTGTGTGTATTGTGTACATTGAAGACCCACGACAGTCTGTATGTTTTGGGCACATTCCAGACACACTACAGTCTGTGTGTATTGGGCACATTCCAGACCAACTACAGTCTGTGTGTATTGGGTAAATTCCAGACCCACTACAGTCTGTGTGTATTGGGTACATTCCCGACACACTACAGTCTGTGTGTATTGGGTACGTTCCAGACCCACTACAGTCTGTGTGTATTGGGTACATTCCAGACCCACTACAGTCTGTGTGTATTGGGCACATTCCAGACCCACTACAGTCTGTGTGTATTGTGTACATTCCAGACCCACTACAGTCTGTGTGTATTGGGTACATTCCAGACCCACTACAGTCTGTGTGTATTGGGTACATTCCAGACCAACTGCAGTCTGTGTGTATTGGGTACATTCCAGACCCACTACAGTCTGTGTGTATTGGGTACATTCCAGACCCATTACAGTCCCTGTGTATTGGGTACGTTCCAGACCCACTGCAGTCTGTGTGTATTGTGTACATTCCAGAACAACTACAGTCTGTGTGTATTGGGTATATTCCAGACCCACTACAGTCTGTGTGTATTGGGTACATTCCAGACCCACTACAGTCTGTGTGTATTCGGTACATTCCAGACCCACTACAGTCTGTGTGTATTGGGTATGTTCCAGACCCACTACAATCTGTGTGTATTGGGTACATTCCAGACCAACTACAGTGTGTGTGTATTGGGTATATTCCAGACCCATTACAGTCTGTGTGTATTGGGTACATTCCAGACCCACTACAGTCTGTGTGCATTGGGTACATTCCAGACCCACGACAGTCTGTGTGTACTGGGTACATTCCAGACCCACTACAGTCTGTGTGCACTGGGTACATTCCAGACCCACTACAGCCTGTGTGTACTGGGTACATTCCAGACCCACTACAGTCTGTGTGTACTGGGTACATTCCAGACCAATTACAGTCTGTGTGTACTGGGTACATTCCAGACCCACTACAGTCTGTGTGTACCGGGTACATTCCAGACCCACGACAGTCTGTGTGTACTGGGTACATTCCAGACCCACGACAGCCTGTGTGTACTGGGTACATTCCAGACCAACTACAGTCTTTTTGTATTGGGTACATTCCAGACCCACTACAGTCCGTGTGTATTGGGTACATTCCAGATCCACTACAGTCTGTGTGTATTGGGTACATTCCAGACCCACGACAGTCTGTGTGTATTGGGTACATTCCAGACACACTACAGTCTGTGTGTGTTGGACACATTCCAGACACACTACAGTCTGTGTGTGTATTGGGTACATTCCAGACCCACTACAGTCTGTGTGCATTGGGTACATTGCAGACCCACGACAGTCTGTGTGTATTGTATACATTCCAGACCCACTACAGTCTGTGTATATTGGGTACATTCCAGACCCAATACAGTCTGTGTGTATTGAGTACATTCCAGACCCACTACAGTCTGTGTGTATTGGGTACATTCCAGATCCACTACAGTCTGTGTGTATTGGGTACATTCCAGACACACTACAGTCTGTGTGTATTGGGTACATTCCAGACACACTACAGTCTCTGTGTGTTGGACACATTCCAGACACACTACAGTCTGTGTGTGTATTGGGTACATTCCAGACCCACTACAGTCTGTGTGTATTGGGTACATTCCAGACCGACTATAGTCTGCATGTATTGGGTACATTCCAGACCCACTACAGTCTGTGTGCATTGGGTACATTTCAGACCCACTATAGTCTGCGTGTATTGGGTACATTCCAGACCCACTATAGTCTGTGTGTATTGGGTACATTCCAGACCCACTACAGTCTGTGTGTATTGGGTACATTCCAGACCCACTGCAGTCTGTGTGTATTGGGTACATTCCAGACCCACTACAGTCTGTGTGTATTGGGCACATTCCAGACCCACTACAGTCTGTGTGAATTGGGTACATTCCAGACCCACTACAGTCTGTGTGTATTGGGTACATTCCAGATCCACTACAGTCTGTGTGTATTGCGTACATTCCAGACCCACTACAGTCTGTGTGTATTGGGTACATTCCAGACACACTACAGTCTGTGTGTGTTGGACACATTCCAGACACACTACAGTCTGTTTGTGTATTGGGTACATTCCAGACCCACTACAGTCTGTGTGTATTGGGTACATTTCAGACCCATTACAGTCTGTGTGTATTGGGTACATTCCAGACCCACTTTAGTCTGCGTGTATTGGGTACATTCCAGACCCACTACAGTCTGTGTGTATTGGGTACATTTCAGACCCACTATAGTCTGCGTGTATTGGGTACATTACAGACCCACTTTCGTCTGCGTGTATTGGGTACATTCCAGACCCACTACAGTCTGTGTGTATTGGGTACATTCCAGACCCACTGCAGTTTGTGTGTATTGGGTACATTCCAGACCCACTACAGTCTGTGTGTATTGGGCACATTCCAGACCCACTACAGTCTGTGTGTATTGGGTACATTCCAGACCCACTACAGTCTGTGTGTATTGGGTACATTCCAGACCCACTACAGTCTGTGTGTATTGGGTACATTGCAGACCCACGACAGTCTGTGTGTATTGGGCACATTCCAGATCCACTACAGTCTGTGTGTATTGGGTACATTCCAGACCCACTACAGTCTGTGTGTATTGGGTACATTCCAGACCCACTACAGTCTGTGTGCATTGGACACACTCCAGACCCACGACAGTCTGTATGTATTGGGCACATTCCAGACCCTCGACAGTCTGTGTGAATTGGGCACATTCCAGACCAACTACAGTCTGTGTGTATTGGGAACATTGCAGACCCACGACAGTCTGTGTGTATTGGGCACATTCCAGACCCTCTACAGTCTGTGAGTATTGGGTACATTCCAGACCCACTACAGTCTGTGTGTATTGGGTACATACCAGACCCACTACAGTCTGTGTATATTGGGTACATTCCAGACCCACTACAGTCTGTGTGTATTGGGTACATTTCAGACCCACGAAAGTCTGCATGTATTGGGTACATTCCAGACCCACGATAGTTTGCGTGTATTGGGTACATTCCAGACCCACTACAGTCTGTGTGTATTGGGCACATTCCAGATACACTACAGTCTGTGTGTATTGGGTACATTCCAGACCCACTACAGTCTGTGTGTATTGGGTACATTCCAGACCCACTACAGTCTGTGTGAATTGGGTACATTGCAGACCCACGACAGTCTGTGTGTATTGGGCACATTCCAGACCCACTACAGTCTGTGTGTATTGGGTACATTCCAGACCCACTACAGTCTGTGTGTATTGGGTACATTGCAGACCCACGACAGTCTGTATGTATTGGGCACATTCCAGACACACTACAGTCTGTGTCTATTGGGCACATTCCAGACCAACTACAGTCTGTGTGTATTGGGTAAATTCCAGACCCACTACAGTCTGTGTGTATTGGGTACATTCCCGACACACTACAGTCTGTGCGTATTGGGTACATTCCAGACCAACTACAGTCTGTGTGTATTGGGCACATTCCAGACCCACTGCAGTCTGTGTGTATTGGGTACATTCCAGGCCCACTACAGTCTGTGTGTATTGGGTACATTCCAGACCCACTAAAGTCTGTGTGTATTGGGTACATTCCAGACCCACTACAGTCTGTGTGTATTGGGTCATTCCAGACCCACTACATTCTGTGTGCCTTGGGTACATTCCAGACCCACTACAGTCTGTGTGTATTGGGTACATTCCAGACCCATTACAGTCTGTGTGTATTGGGTACATTCCAGAAACAGTACAGTCTGTGTGTATTGGTTACATTCCAGACCCATTACAGTCTGTGTGTATTTGGTACATTCCAGACCCACTATAGTCTGCGTGTATTGGGTACATTCCAGACCCACTACAGTCTGGGTGTATTGGGTACATTTCAGACCCACTATAGTCTGCGTGTATTGGGTACATTCCAGACCCACTATAGTCTGCGTGTATTGGGTACATTCCAGACCCACTACAGTCTGTATGTATTGGGTACATTCCAGACCCACTACAGTCTGTGTGTATTGGGTACATTCCAGACCCACTACAGTCTGTGTGTATTGGGCACATTCCAGACACACTACAGTCTGTGTGTATTGGGCACATTCCAGACCCACTACAGTCTGTGTGTATTGGGTACATTCCAGACCCACTACAGTCTGTGTGTATTGGGTACATTCCAGACCCACTACAGTCTGTGTGTATTGGGTACATTCCAGACCCACTACAGCCTGTGTGTATTGGGTACATTGCAGACCCACGACAGTCTGTGTGTATTGTATACATTCCAGACACACTACAGTCTGTGTATATTGGGTACATTCCAGACCCACGACAGTCTGTGTGTATTGGGCACATTCCAGATCCACTATAGTCTGTGTGTATTGGGTACATTCCAGACCCACTACAGTCTGTGTGTATTGGGTACATTGCAGACCCACGACAGTCTGTATGTATTGGGCACATTCCAGACACACTACAGTCTGTGTGTTTTGGGCACATTCCAGACCAACTACAGTCTGTGTGTATTGGGTACATTCCAGACCCACTACAGTCTGTGTGAATTGGGTACATTCCCGACACACTACAGTCTGTGCGTATTGGGTACATTCCAGACACACGACAGTCTGCGTGTGTTGGACACATTCCAGACCCACTACAGTCTGTGTGTATTGGGTACATTCCAGACCCACGACAGTCTGTGTGTATTGGGTACATTCCAGACCCACTACAGTCTGTGTGTATTGTGTACATTCCAGACACACTACAGTCTGTGTGTATTGGGTAGATTCCAGACCCACTATCGTTTGCGTGTATTGGGTACATTCCAGACCCACTACAGTCTGTGTGTATTGGGTACATTCCAGACCCACTACAGTCTGAGTGTATTGGGCACATTCCAGACCCACTACAGTCTGTGTGTATTGGGTACATGCCAGACCCACTACAGTCTGTGTGTATTGTGTACATTGAAGACCCACGACAGTCTGTATGTTTTGGGCACATTCCAGACACACTACAGTCTGTGTGTATTGGGCACATTCCAGACCAACTACAGTCTGTGTGTATTGGGTAAATTCCAGACCCACTACAGTCTGTGTGTATTGGGTACATTCCCGACACACTACAGTCTGTGTGTATTGGGTACGTTCCAGACCCACTGCATTCTGTGTGTATTGGGCACATTCCAGACCCACTGTAGTCTGTGTGTATTGGGCACATTCCAGACCCACTACAATCTGTGTGTATCGGGTACATTCCAGACCCACTACAGTCTGTGTGAATTGGGTACATTCCCGACACACTACAGTCTGTGCGTATTGGGAACATTCCAGACCCACTACATTCTGTGTGTATTGGGTACATTCCAGACCCACTACAGTCTGTGTGCATTGGGTACATTCCAGACACACTACAGTCTGTGTGTGTTGGACACATTCCAGACACACTACAGTCTGTGTGTGTATTGGGTACATTCCAGAACCACTACAGTCTGTGTGTATTGGGTACATTCCAGACCCACTACAGTCTGTGTGTATTGGGTACATTCCAGACCCACTACAGTCTGTGTGTATTGGGTACATTCCAGACCCACTACAGTCTGTGTTTATTGGGTACATTCCAGACCCACTAAAGTCTGTGTGTATTGGATAAATTCCAGACCCACTACAGTCTGTGTGTATTGGGCACATTCTAGACACACTACAGTCTGTGTGTATTGGGCACATTCCAGACCCACTCCAGTCTGTGTGTATTGGGTACATTCCAGACCCACTACAGTCTGTGTGTATTGGGTACATTCCAGACCCACTACACTCTGTGTGTATTGGGTACATTGCAGACCCACGACAGTCTGTGTGTATTGTATACATTCCAGACCCACTAAAGTCTGTGTATATTGGGTACATTCCAGATCCACTGCAGTCTGTGCGTACTGGGTACATTCCAGACCCACTGCAGTCTGTGTGTATTGGGTACATTCCAGACCCACTACAGTCTGTGTGTGTATTGGGTACATTCCAGACCCACTACAGTCTGTGTGTATTGGGTACATTTCAGACCCTCTACAGTCTGTGTGTATTGGGTACATTCCAGACCCACTATTATCTGCGTGTATTGGGTACATTCCAGACCCACTACAGTCTGTGTGTATTGGGTACATTTCAGACACACTATAGTCTGCGTGTATTGGGTACATTCCAGGCCCACTATAGTCTGCGTGTATTGGGTACATTCCAGACCCACTACAGTCTGTGTGTATTGGGTACATTCCAGACCCACTGCAGTTTGTGTGTATTGGGTACATTCCAGACCCACTACAGTCTGTGTGTATTGGGTACATTTCAGACCCACTATAGTCTGCGTGTATTGGGTACATTCCAGACCCACTACAGTCTGTGTGTATTGGGTACATTCCAGACCCACTATAGTCTGTGTGTATTGGGCACATTCCAGACACACTACAGTCTGTGTGTATTGGGCACATTGCAGACCCACTACAGTCTGTGTGTATTGGGTACATTCCAGACCCACTACAGTCTGTGTGTATTGGGTACATTCCAGACCCACTACAGTCTGTGTGTGTTGGGTACATTGCAAACCCACGACAGTCTGTATGTATTGGGCACATTCCAGACACACTACAGTCTGTGTCTATTGAGCACATTCCAGACCAACTACAGTCTGTGTGTATTGGGTAAATTCCAGACCCACTACAGTCTGTGTGTATTGGGTACATTCCCGACACACTACAGTCTGTGCGTAGTGGGTACATTCCAGACCCACTACAGTCTGTGTGTATTGGGTACATTCCCGACACACTACAGTCTGTGTGTATTGGGTACATTCCAGACCCACAACAGTCTGTGTGTATTGGGCACATTCCAGACCCACTGCAGTCTGTGTGAATCGGGTACATTCCAGACCCACTACAGTCTGTGTGTATTGGGTACATTGCAGACCCACTACAGTCTGTGTGTATTGGGTACATTCCAGACCCACAACAGTCTGTGTGTATTGGGTACATTCCAGACCCACTACAGTCTGTGTGTGTTGGGCACATTCCTGACCCACTGCAGTCTGTGTGTATTGGGTACATTCCAGGCCCACTACAGTCTGTGTGTATTGGGTACATTCCAGACCCACTACAGTCTGTGTGTATTGGGTACATTCCAGACCCACTACAGTCTGTGTGTATTGGGTACATTCCAGACCCACTACATTCTGTGTGTCTTGGGTACATTCCAGACCCACTACAGTCTGTGTGTATTCAGTACATTCCAGACCCATTACAGTCTGTGTGTATTGGGTACATTCCAGACACACTACAGTCTGTGTGTATTGGTTACATTCCAGACCCACTACAGTCTGTGTGTATTGTAGACATTCCAGACCAACTACAGTCTGTGTATATTGGGTACATTCCAGACCCACTACAGTCTGTGTGTATTGGGGACATTCCATACCCACTGCAGTCTGTGTCTATTGGGTACATTCCAGACCCACTACATTCTGTGTATTGTGTACATTCCAGACCCATTACAGTCTGTGTGTATTTGGTACATTCCAGACCCATTACAGTCTATATGTATTTGGTACATTCCAGACCCACTATAGTCTGCGTGTATTGGGTACATTCCAGACCCACTATAGTCTTCGTGTATTGGGTACATTCCAGACCCACTATAGTCTGCGTATATTGGGTACATTCCAGACCCACTACAGTCTGTGTGTATTGGGTACATTCCAGACCCACTACAGTCTGTGTGTATTGGGTACATTCCAGACCCAATACAGTCTGTGTGTATTGGGCACATTCCAGACACACTACAGTCTGTGTGTATTGGGCTCATCCCAGACCCACTACAGTCTGTGTGTATTGGGTACATTCCAGACCCACGACAGTCTGTGTGTATTGGGTACCTTCCAGACCCACTACAGTCTGTGTGTATTGGCTACATTGCAGACCCACGACAGTCTGTGTGTATTGGGCACATTCCAGATCCACTACAGTCTGTGTGTATTGGGTTCATTCCAGACCCACTGCAGTCTGTGTGTATTGGGTACATTCCAGATCCACTACAGTCTGTGTGTATTGGGTACATTCCAGACCCACTACAGTCTGTGAGTATTGGGTACATTGCAGACCCACGACAGTCTGTATGTATTGGGCACATTCCAGACACACTACAGTCTGTATGTATTGGGTACATTGCAGACCCACGACAGTCTGTGTGTATTGGGTACATTCCAGACCCACTACAGTCTGTGTGTGTTGGGTACATTCCAGATCCACTACAGTCTGTGTGTACTGGGTACATTCCAGACCCACTACAGTCTGTGTGTATTGGGTACATTCCAGACCCACTACAGTCTGTGTGTATTGGGCACATTCCAGATCCACTACAGTCTGTGTGTATTGGGTACATTCCAGACCCACTACAGTCTGTGTGTATTGGGTACATTCTAGACACACTACAGTCTGTGTGTGTTGGACACATTCCAGACACACTACAGTTTGTGTGTGTATTGGGTACATTCCCGACACACTACAGTCTGTGCGTATTGGGTACATTTCAGACCCATTACATTCTGTGTGTATTGGGTACATTCCAGACCCACTACAGTCTGTGTGTATTGGGTACATTCCAGACACACTACAGTCTGTGTGTGTTGGACACATTCCAGACACACTACAGTCTGTGTGTGTATTGGGTACATTCCAGACCCACTACAGTCTGTGTGTATTGGGTACATTCCAGACCCACTACAGTCTGTGTGTATTGGGTACATTCCAGACCCACTACAGTCTGTGTGTATTGGGTACATTTCAGACCCACTATAGTCTGCGTGTATTGGGTACATTCCAGACCCACTACAGTCTGTGTGTATTGGGTACATTCCAGACCCACTACAGTCTGTGTGTATTGGGTACATTCCAGACCCACTACAGTCTGTGTGTATTGGGTACATTTCAGACCCACTATAGTCTGCGTGTATTGGGTACATTCCAGACCCACTACAGTCTGTGTGTATTGGGCACATTCCAGACACACTACAGTCTGTGTGTATTGGGCACATTCCAGACCCACTACAGTCTGTGTGTATTGGGTACATTCCAGACCCACTACAGTGTGTGTGTATTGGGTCAATTCCAGACCCACTACAGTCTGTGTGTGTTGGGTACATTGCAAACCCACGACAGTCTGTATGTATTGGGCACATTCCAGACACACTACAGTCTGTGTCTATTGGGCACATTCCAGACCAACTACAGTCTGTGTGTATTGGGTAAATTCCAGACCCACTACAGTCTGTGTGTATTGGGTACATTCCCGACTCACTACAGTCTGTGTGTATTGGGCACATTCCAGACACACTACAGTCTCTGTGCATTGGGCACATTCCAGACCCACTGCAGTCTGTGTGTATTGGGTACATTCCAGACCCACTACAGTCTGTGTGTATTGGGTACATTCCAGACCCACTACATTCTGTGTGTATTGGGTACATTCCAGACCCACTACAGTCTGTGTGCATTGGGTACATTCCAGACACACTACAGTCTGTGTGTGTTGGACACATTCCAGACACACTACAGTCTGTGTGTGTATTGGGTACATTCCAGAACCACTACAGTCTGTGTGTATTGGGTACATTCCAGACCCACTACAGTCTGTGTGTATTGGGTACATTCCAGACCCACTACAGTCTGTGTGTATTGGGTACATTCCAGACCCACTACAGTCTGTGTTTATTGGGTACATTCCAGACCCACTAAAGTCTGTGTGTATTGGATAAATTCCAGACCCACTACAGTCTGTGTGTATTGGGCACATTCTAGACACACTACAGTCTGTGTGTATTGGGCACATTCCAGACCCACTCCAGTCTGTGTGTATTGGGTACATTCCAGACCCACTACAGTCTGTGTGTATTGGGTACATTCCAGACCCACTACACTCTGTGTGTATTGGGTACATTGCAGACCCACGACAGTCTGTGTGTATTGTATACATTCCAGACCCACTAAAGTCTGTGTATATTGGGTACATTCCAGACCCACTGCAGTCTGTGTGTACTGGGTACATTCCAGACCCACTACAGTCTGTGTGTATTGGGTACATTCCAGACCCACTACAGTCTGTGTGTATTGGGTTCATTCCAGATTCACTACAGTCTGTGTGTATTGGGTACATTTCAGACCCACTATAGTCTGCGTGTATTGGGTACATTCCAGACCCACTATAGTCTGCGTGTATTGGGTACATTCCAGACCCACTACAGTCTGTGTGTATTGGGTACATTCCGGACCCACTGCAGTTTGTCTGTATTGGGTACATTCCAGACCCACTACAGTCTGTGTGTATTGGGCACATTCCAGACACACGACAGTCTCTGTGTATTGGGCACATTCCAGACCCACTGCAGTCTGTGTGTATTGGGTACATTCCAGACCCACTACAGTCTGTGTGTGTATTGGATACATTCCAGACCCACTACAGTCTGTGTGTATTGGGTACATTTCAGACCCTCTACAGTCTGTGTGTATTGGGTACATTCCAGACCCACTATAATCTGCGTGTATTGGGTACATTCCAGACCCACTACAGTCTGTGTGTATTGGGTACATTTCAGACCCATTATAGTCTGCGTGTATTGGGTACATTCCAGACCCACTATAGTCTGCGTGTATTGGGTACATTCCAGACCCACTACAGTCTGTGTGTATTGGGTACATTCCAGACCCACTGCAGTTTGTGTGTATTGGGTACATTCCAGACCCACTACAGTCTGTGTGTATTGGGCACATTCCAGACACACTACAGTCTGTGTGTATTGGGTACATTGCAGACCCACGACAGTCTGTGAGTATTGGGCACATTCCAGATCCACTACAGTCTGTGTGTATTGGGTACATTCCAGACCCACTACAGTCTGTGTGTATTGGGTACATTCCAGACCCACTACAGTCTGTGTGTATTGGGCACATTCCAGACCCACGACAGTCTGTATGTATTGGGCACATTCCAGACCCACTACAGTCTGTGTGTATTGGGCACATTCCAGACCAACTACAGTCTGTGTGTATTGGGTACATTCCAGACCCACTACAGTCTGTGTGAATTGGGTACATTCCCGACACACTACAGTCTGTGCGTATTGGGTACATTCCAGACCCACTACATTCTGTGTGTATTGGGTACATTCCAGACCCACTACAGTCTGTGTGTATTGGGTACATTCCAGACACACTACAGTCTGTGTGTGTTGGACACATTCCAGACACACTACAGTCTGTGTGTGTATTGGGTACATTCCAGACCCACTACAGTCTGTGTGTATTGGGTACATTCCAGACCCACTACAGTCTGTGTGTATTGGGTACATTCCAGACCCACTAGTCTGTGTGTATTGGGTACATTTCAGACCCACTATAGTCTGCGTGTATTGGGTACATTCCAGACCCACTACAGTCTGTGTGTATTGGGTACATTCCAGACCCACTACAGTCTGTGTGTATTGGGTACATTCCAGACCCACTACAGTCTGTGTGTATTGGGTACATTTCAGACCCACTATAGTCTGCGTGTATTGGGTACATTCCAGACCCACTACAGTCTGTGTGTATTGGGCACATTCCAGACACACTACAGTCTGTGTGTATTGGGCACATTCCAGACACACTACAGTCTGTGTGTATTGGGTACATTCCAGATCCACTACAGTGTGTGTGTATTGGGTCCATTCCAGACCCACTACAGTCTGTGTGTGTTGGGTACATTGCAAACCCACGACAGTCTGTATGTATTGGGCACATTCCAGACACACTACAGTCTGTGTCTATTGGGCACATTCCAGACCAACTACAGTCTGTGTGTATTGGGTAAATTCCAGACCCACTACAGTCTGTGTGTATTGGGTACATTCCCGACTCACTACAGTCTGTGTGTATTGGGCACATTCCAGACACACTACAGTCTCTGTGCATTGGGCACATTCCAGACCCACTGCAGTCTGTGTGTATTGGGTACATTCCAGACCCACTACAGTCTGTGTGTATTGGGTACATTCCAGACCCACTACAGTCTGTGTGTATTGGGTACATTGCAGACCCACGACAGTCTGTGTGTATTGGGCACATTCCAGATCCACTACAGTCTGTGTGTATTGGGTACATTCCAGACCCACTACAGTCTGTGTGTATTGGGTACATTCCAGACCCACTACAGTCTGTGTGTATTGGGCACATTCCAGACCCACGACAGTCTGTATGTATTGGGCACATTCCAGACCCACTACAGTCTGTGTGTATTGGGCACATTCCAGACCAACTACAGTCTGTGTGTATTGGGTACATTCCAGACCCACTACAGTCTGTGTGAATTGGGTACATTCCCGACACACTACAGTCTGTGCGTATTGGGTACATTCCAGACCCACTACATTCTGTGTGTATTGGGTACATTCCAGACCCACTACAGTCTGTGTGTATTGGGTACATTCCAGACACACTACAGTCTATGTGTGTTGGACACATTCCAGACACACTACAGTCTGTGTGTGTATTGGGTACATTCCAGACCCACTACAGTCTGTGTGTATTGGGTACATTCCAGACCCACTACAGTCTGTGTGTATTGGGTACATTCCAGACCCACTACAGTCTGTGTGTATTGGGTACATTTCAGACCCACTATAGTCTGCGTGTATTGGGTACATTCCAGACCCACTACAGTCTGTGTGTATTGGGTACATTCCAGACCCACTACAGTCTGTGTGTATTGGGCACATTCCAGACACACTACAGTCTGTGTGTATTGGGCACATTCCAGACCCACTACAGTCTGTGTGTATTGGGTACATTCCAGACCCACGACAGTGTGTGTGTATTGGGTACATTCCAGACCCACTACAGTCTGTGTGTGTTGGGTACATTGCAAACCCACGACAGTCTGTATGTATTGGGCACATTCCAGACACACTACAGTCTGTGTCTATTGGGCACATTCCAGACCAACTACAGTCTGTGTGTATTGGGTAAATTCCAGACCCACTACAGTCTGTGTGTATTGGGTACATTCCCGACACACTACAGTCTGTGCGTAGTGGGTACATTCCAGACCCACTACAGTCTGTGTGTATTGGGTACATTCCAGACCCACTACAGTCTGTGTGTATTGGGTACATTCCAGACCCACTACAGTCTGTGTGTGTTGGGCACATTCCAGACCCACTGCAGTCTGTGTGTATTGGGTACATTCCAGGCCCACTACAGTCTGTGTGTATTGGGTACATTCCAGACCCACTACAGTCTGTGTGTATTGGGTACATTCCAGACCCACTACAGTCTGTGTGTGTATTGGGTACATTCCAGACCCACTACAGTCTGTGTGTATTGGGTACATTTCAGACCCTCTACAGTCTGTGTGTATTGGGTACATTCCAGACCCACTATAATCTGCGTGTATTGGGTACATTCCAGACCCACTACAGTCTGTGTGTATTGGGTACATTTCAGACCCACTATAGTCTGCGTGTATTGGGTACATTCCAGACCTACTATAGTCTGCGTGTATTGGGTACATTCGAGACCCACTACAGTCTGTGTGTATTGGGTACATTCCAGACCCACTGCAGTTTGTGTGTATTGGGTACATTCCAGACCCACTACAGTCTGTGTGTATTGGGCACATTCCAGACACACTACAGTCTCTGTGTATTGGCCACATTCCAGACCCACTGCAGTCTGTGTGTATTGGGTACATTCCAGACCCACTACAGTCTGTGTGTATTGGGTACATTCCAGACCCACTACAGTCTGTGTGTATTGGGTACATTGCAGACCCACGACAGTCTGTGTGTATTGGGCACATTCCAGATCCACTACAGTCTGTGTGTATTGGGTACATTCCAGACCCACTACAGTCTGTGTGTATTGGGTACATTCCAGACCCACTACAGTCTGTGTGTATTGGGCACATTCCAGACCCTCGACAGTCTGTATGTATTGGGCACATTCCAGACCCACTACAGTCTGTGTGTATTGGGCACATTCCAGACCAACTACAGTCTGTGTGTATTGGGTACATTCCAGACCCACTACAGTCTGTGTGAATTGGGTACATTCCCGACATTCTACAGTCTGTGCGTATTGGGTACATTCCAGACCCACTACATTCTGTGTGTATTGGGTACATTCCAGACCCACTACAGTCTGTGTGTATTGGGTACATTCCAGACACACTACAGTCTGTGTGTGTTGGACACATTACAGACACACTACAGTCTGTGTGTGTATTGGGTACATTCCAGACCCACTACAGTCTGTGTGTATTGGGAACATTCCAGACCCACTACAGTCTGTGTGTATTGGGTACATTCCAGACCCACTACAGTCTGTGTGTATTGGGTACATTTCAGACCCACTATAGTCTGCGTGTATTGGGTACATTCCAGACCCACTACAGTCTGTGTGTATTGGGTACATTCCAGACCCACTACAGTCTGTGTGTATTGGGCACATTCCAGACACACTACAGTCTGTGTGTATTGGGCACATTACAGACCCACTACAGTCTGTGTGTATTGGGTACATTCCAGACCCACTACAGTCTGTGTGTATTGGGTACATTCCAGACCCACTACAGTCTGTGTGTGTTGGGTACATTGCAAACCCACGACAGTCTGTATGTATTGGGCACATTCCAGACACACTACAGTCTGTGTCTATTGGGCACATTCCAGACCAACTACAGTCTGTGTGTATTGGGTAAATTCCAGACCCACTACAGTCTGTGTGTATTGGGTACATTCCCGACACACTACAGTCTGTGCGTAGTGGGTACATTCCAGACCCACTACAGTCTGTGTGTATTGGGTACATTCCAGACCCACTACAGTCTGTGTGTATTCGGTACATTCCAGACCCATTACAGTCTGTGTGTATTGGGTACATTCCAGACACACTACAGTCTGTGTGTATTGGTTACATTCCAGACCCACTACAGTCTGTGTGTATTGTAGACATTCCAGACCAACTACAGTCTGTGTATATTGGGTACATTCCAGACCCACTACAGTCTGTGTGTATTGGGGACATTCCAGACCCACTGCAGTCTGTGTGTATTGGATACATTCCAGACCCACTACATTCTGTGTATTGTGCACATTCCAGACCCATTACAGTCTGTGTGAATTTGGTACATTCCAGACCCATTACAGTCTATATGTATTTGGTACATTCCAGACCCACTATAGTCTGCGTGTATTGGGTACATTCCAGACCCACTACAGTCTGTGTGTATTGGATACATTTCAGACCCACTATAGTCTTCGTGTATTGGGTACATTCCAGACCCACTATAGTCTGCGTATATTGGGTACATTCCAGACCCACTACAGTCTGTGTGTATTGGGTACATTCCAGACCCACTACAGTCTGTGTGTATTGGGTACATTCCAGACCCAATGCAGTCTGTGTGTATTGGGCACATTCCAGACACACTACAGTCTGTGTGTATTGGGCACATCCCAGACCCACTACAGTCTGTGTGTATTGGGTACATTCCAGACCCACGACAGTCTGTGTGTATTGGGTACATTCCAGACCCACTACAGTCTGTGTGTATTGGTTACATTGCAGACCCACGACAGTCTGTGTGTATTGGGCACATTCCAGATCCACTGCAGTCTGTGTGTATTGGGTACATTCCAGACCCACTGCAGTCTGTGTGTATTGGGTACATTCCAGATCCACTACAGTCTGTGTGTATTGGGTACATTCCAGACCCACTACAGTCTGTGAGTATTGGGTACATTGCAGACCCACGACAGTCTGTATGTATTGGGCACATTCCAGACACACTACAGTCTGTATGTATTGGGTACATTGCAGACCACGACAGTCTGTGTGTATTGGGTACATTCCAGACCCACTACAGTCTGTGTGTGTTGGGTACATTCCAGATCCACTACAGTCTGTGTGTACTGGGTACATTCCAGACCCACTACAGTCTGTGTGTATTGGGTACATTCCAGACCCACTGCAGTCTGTGTGTATTGGGTACATTCCAGATCCACTACAGTCTGTGTGTATTGGGTACATTCCAGACCCACTACAGTCTGTGTGTATTGGGTACATTCCAGACCCACTACAGTCTGTGTGTATTGGGTACATTCCAGACCCACTACAGTCTGTGTGTGTTGGGCACATTCCAGACCCACTGCAGTCTGTGTGTATTGGGTACATTCCAGGCCCACTACAGTCTGTGTGTATTGGGTACATTCCAGACCCACTACAGTCTGTGTGTATTGGGTACATTCCAGACCCACTACAGTCTGTGTGTCTTGGGTACATTCCAGACCAACTACAGTCTGTGTGTATTCGGTACATTCCAGACCCATTACATTGTGTGTGTATTGGGTACATTCCAGACACACTACAGTCTGTGTGTATTGGTTACATTCCAGACCCACTACAGTCTGTGTGTATTCGGTACATTCCAGACCCACTACAGTCTGTGTGTATTGGGTACATTCCAGACCCACTACAGTCTGTGTGTATTGGGTACATTCTAGACACACTACAGTCTGTGTGTGTTGGACACATTCCAGACACACTACAGTTTGTGTGTGTATTGGGTACATTCCAGACCCACTGCAGTCTGTGTGTATTGGGTACATTTCAGACCCATTACAGTCTGTGTGTATTGGGTACATTCCAGACCCACGTTAGTCTGCGTGTATTGGGTACATTCCAGACCCACTACAGTCTGTGTGTATTGGGTACATTTCAGACCCACTATAGTCTGCGTGTATTGGGTACATTCCAGACCCACTATAGTCTGCGTGTATTGGATACATTCCAGACCCACTGCAGTTTGTGTGTATTGGGTACATTCCAGACCCACTACAGTCTGTGTGTATTGGGCACATTCCAGACACACTACAGTCTGTGTGTATTGGGCACATTCCAGACCCACTACAGTCTGTGTGTATTGGGTACATTCCAGACCCACGACAGTCTGTGTGTATTGGGCACATTCCAGATCCACTACAGTCTGTGTGTATTGGGTACAATCCAGATCCACTACAGTCTGTGTGTATTGGGCACATTCCAGACCCACGACAGTATGTATGTATTGGGCACATTCCAGACCCTCTGCAGTCTGTGTGTATTGGGCACATTCCAGACCAACTACAGTCTGTGTGTATTGGGTACATTCCAGACCCACTACAGTCTGTGTGAATTGGGTACATTCCTGACACACTACAGTCTGTGCGTATTGGGTACATTCCAGACCCACCACATTCTGTGTGTATTGGGTACATTCCAGACCCACTACAGTCTGTGTGTATTGGGTACATTCCAGACACACTACCGTCTGTGTGTGTTGGACACATTCCAGACACACTACAGTCTGTGTGTATTGGGTACATTCCAGACCCACTACAGTCTGTGTGTATTGGGCACATTCCAGACACACTACAGTCTGTGTGTATTGGGCACATTCCAGACGCACTACAGTCTGTGTGTATTGGGTACATTCCAGTCCCACTACAGTCTGTGTGTATTGGATACATTGCAGACCCACGACAGTCTGTGTGTATTGGGCACATTCCAGATCCACTACAGTCTGTGTGTATTGGGTACATTCCAGACCCACGACAGTCTGTGTGTATTGGGCACATTCCAGATCCACTACAGTCTGTGTGTATTGGGTACATTCCAGACCCAATACAGTCTGTGAGTATTGGGTACATTGCAGACCCACGACAGTCTGTATGTATTGGGCACATTCCAGACACACTACAGTCTGTGTGTATTGGGTACATTGCAGACCCACGACAGTCTGTGTGTATTGGGCACATTCCAGATCCACTACAGTCGGTGTGTATTGGGTACATTCCAGACCCAATACAGTCTGTGAGTATTGGGTACATTGCAGACCCACGACAGTCTGTATGTATTGGGCACATTCCAGACACACTACAGTCTGTGTGTATTGGGTACATTGCAGACCCACGACAGTCTGTGTGTATTGGGTACATTCCAGACCCACTACAGTCTGTGTGTATTGGGTACATTCCAGATCCACTACAGTCTGTGTGTACTGGGTTCATTCCAGACCCACTACAGTCTGTGTGTATTGGGTACATTCCAGACCCACTACAGTCTGTGTGTATTGGGTACATTCCAGATCCACTACAGTCTGTGTGTATTGGGTAAATTCCAGACCCACTACAGTCTGTGTGTATTGGGTACATTCCAGACACACTACAGTCTGTGTGTGTTGGACACATTCCAGACACACTACAGTCTGTGTGTGTATTGGGTACATTCCAGACCCACTACAGTCTGTGTGTATTGGGTACATTTCAGACCCATTACAGTCTGTGTGTATTGGGTACATTCCAGACCCACTACAGTCTGTGTGTATTGGTTACATTTCAGACCCACTATAGTCTGCGTGTATTGGGTACATTCCAGACCCACTATAGTCTGCGTGTATTGGGTACATTCCAGACCCACTGCAGTTTGTGTGTATTGGGTACATTCCAGACCCACTACAGTCTGTGTGTATTGGGCACATTCCAGACATACTACAGTCTGTGTGTATTGGGCACATTACAGACCCACTACAGTCTGTGTGTATTGGGTACATTCCAGACCCACTACAGTCTGTGTGTATTGGGTACATTCCAGTCCCACTACAGTCTGTGTGTATTGGGTACATTGCAGACCCACGACAGTCTGTGTGTATTGGGAACATTCCAGATCCACTACAGTCTGTGTGTATTGGGTACATTCCAGACCCACTACAGTTTTTGTGTATTGGGTACATTCCAGACCCACTACAGTCTGTGTGTATTGGGCACATTCCAGACCCACGACAGTCTGTATGTATTGGGCACATTCCAGACCCTCTGCAGTCTGTGTGTATTGGGCACATTCCATACCAACTACAGTCTGTGTGTATTGGGTACATTCCAGACCCACTACAGTCTGTGTGAATTGGGTACATTCCCGACACACTACAGTCTGTGCGTATTGGGTACATTCCAGACCCACTACAGTCTGTGGGTATTGGGTTCATTTCAGACCCACTATAGTCTGCGTGTATTGGGTACATTCCAGACCCACTATAGTCTGCGTGTATTGGGTGCATTCCAGACCCACTACAGTCTGTGTGTATTGGGTACATTCCAGACCCACTGCAGTTTGTGTGCATTGGGTACATTCCAGACCGACTACAGTCTGTGTGTATTGGGTACATTCCAGAACCACTACAGTCTGTGTGTATTGGGTACATTGCAGACCCACGACAGTCTGTGTGTATTGGGCACATTCCAGATCCACTACAGTCTGTGTTTATTGGGTACATTCCAGACCCACTACAGTCTGTGTGTATTGGGTACATTCCAGACCCACTACAATCTGTGTGTATTGGGCACATTCCAGACCAACGACAGTCTGTATGTATTGGGCACATTTCAGACCCACTATAGTCTGCGTGTATTGGGTACATTCCAGACCAACTACAGTCTGTGTGTATTGGGTACATTCCAGACCCACTACAGTCTGTGTGAATTGGGTACATTCCCGACATACTACAGTCTGTGCGTATTGGGTACATTCCAGACCCACTACAGTCTGTGTGTATTGGGCACATTCCAGACACACTACAGTCTGTGTGTATTGGGCACATTCCAGACCCACTGCAGTCTGTATGTATTGGGCACATTCCAGACCCTCTACAGTCTGTGTGTATTGGGCACATTCCAGACCAACTACAGTCTGTGTGTATTGGGTACATTCCAGACCCACTACAGTCTGTGTGAATTGGGTACATTCCAGACCCACTACGGTCTGTGTGTATTGGGTACATTGCAGACCCACGACAGTCTGTATGTATTGAGCACATTCCAGACACACTACAGTCTGTATGTATTGGGCACATTCCAGACACACTACAGTCTGTGTCTATTGGGCACATTCCAGGCCCACTACAGTCTGTGTGTGTTGGGTACATTCCAGACACACTGCAGTCTGTGTGTATTGGGTACATTCCAGACCCACTACAGTCTGTGTGTATTGGGTACATCCCAGACCCACTACATTCTGTGTGTCTTGGGTACATTCCAGACCCACTACAGTCTGTGCGTATTGGGTACATTCCAGACCCACTACATTCTATGTGTATTGGGTACATTCCAGACCCACTACAGTCTGTGTGTATTGGGTAAATTCCAGACCCACTACAGTCTGTGTGTATTGGGTACATTCCAGACCCACTACATTCTATGTGTATTGGGTACATTCCAGACCCACTACCGCCTGTGTGTATTGGGTACATTCCAGACCCACTACAGTCTGTGCGTATTGGGTACATTCCAGACCCACTACATTCTATGTGTATTGGGTACATTCCAGACCCACTACCGCCTGTGTTTATTGGGTACATTCCAGACACACTACAGTCTGTGTGTGTTGGACACATTCCAGACACACTACAGTCTGTGTGTATTGGATACATTTCAGACCCACTATAGTCTTCGTGTATTGGGTACATTCCAGACCCACTATAGTCTGCGTATATTGGGTACATTCCAGACCCACTACAGTCTGTGTGTATTGGGTACATTCCAGACCCACTACAGTCTGTGTGTATTGGGTACATTGCAGACCCACTACAGTCTGTGTGTATTGGGTACATTCCACACCCGCTACAGTCTGTGTGTATTGGGTACATTTCAGACCCACTATAGTCTGCATGTATTGGGTACATTCCAGACCCACTATAGTTTGCGTGTATTGGGTACATTCCAGACCCACTAGAGCCTGTGTGTATTGGGTACATTCCAGACCCACTACAGTCTGTGTGTATTGGGCACATTCCAGATACACTACAGTCTGTGTGTATTGGGCACATTCCAGACCCACTGCAGTCTGTGTGTATTGGGTAAATTCCAGACCCACTACAGTCTGTGTGTATTGGGTACATTCCAGACCCACTACAGCCTGTGTGTATTGGGTACATTGCAGAGCCACGACAGTCTGTGTGTATTGGGCACATTCCAGACCCACTACAGTCTGTGTGTATTGGGTACATTCCAGACCCACTGCAGTCTGTGTGTATTGGGTACATTGCAGACCCACGACAGTCTGTATGTATTGGGCACATTCCAGACACACTACAGTCTGTATGTATTGGGCACATTCCAGACACACTACAGTCTGTGTCTATTAGGCACATTCCAGGCCCACTACAGTCTGTGTGTGTTGGGTACATTCCAGACCCACTGCAGTCTGTGTGTATTGGGTACATTCCAGACCCACTACAGTCTGTGTGTATTGGGTACATCCCAGACCCACTACATTCTGTGTGTCTTGGGTACATTCCAGACCCACTGCAGTCTGTGTGTATTGGGTACATTCCAGACCCATTACAGTCTGTGTGTATTGGGTACATTCCAGACACACTACATTCTGTGTATTGCGTACATTCCGGACCCATTACAGTCTGTGTGTATTGGGTACATTTCAGACCCACTATAGTCTGCGTGTATTGGGTACATTCCAGACCCTCTATAGTCTGCGTGTATTGGGTACATTCCAGACCCACTACAGTCTGTGTGTATTGGGTACATTCCAGACCCACTACAGTCTGTGTGTATTGGGTACATTCCAGACCCACTACAGTCTGTGTGTATTGGGCACATTCCAGACACACTACAGTCTGTGTGTATTGGGTACATTCCAGACCCACTACAGTCTGTGTGTATTGGGTACATTCCAGACCCACTCCAGTCTGTGTGTATTGGGTACATTGCAGACCCACTACAGTCTGTGTGTATTGGGCACATTCCAGATCCACTACAGTCTGTGTGTATTGGGTACATTGCAGAACCACGTCAGTCTGTATGTATTGGGCACATTCCAGACACACTACAGTCTGTGTGTTTTGGGCACATTCCAGACCAACTACAGTCTGTGTGTATTGGGTACATTCCATACCCACTACAGTCTGTGTGAATTGGGTACATTCCCGACACACTACAGTCTGTGCGTATTGGGTACATTCCAGACACACTACAGTCTGTGTGTGTTGGACACAATCCAGACACACTACAGTCTGTGTGTATTGGGCACATTCCAGACCCACTACAGTCTGTGTGTATTGGGTACATTCCAGACCCACTACAGTCTGTGTGTATTGGGTACATTCCAGACCCACTACAGTCTGTGTGTATTGGGTACATTGCAGACCCACGACAGTCTGTGTGTATTGGGCACATTCCAGATCCACTACATTCTGTGTGTATTGGGTACATTCCAGACCCATTACAGTCTGTGTGTATTGGGTACATTGCAGACCCACGACAGTCTGTATGTATTGGGCACATTCCAGACACACTACAGTCTGTGTGTTTTGGGCACATTCCAGACCAACTACAGTCTGTGTGTATTGGGTACATTCCGGACCCACTACACTCTGTGTGTATTGGGTACATTGCAGACCCACGACAGTCTGTGTGTATTGTATACATTCCAGACCCACTACAGTCTGTGTGTATTGGGTACATTCCAGACCCACTATAGTTTGCGTGTATTGGGTACATTCCAGACCCACTACAGTCTGTGTGTATTGGGTACATTCCAGACCCACTACAGTCTGTGTGTATTGGGTACATTCCAGACCCACTACAGTCTGTGTGTATTGGGTACATTGCAGACCCACGACAGTCTGTGTGTATTGTGCACATTCCAGACCCACAACAGTCTGTGTGTATTGTATACATTCCAGACCCACTACAGTCTGTGTGTATTGGGTACATTCCAGACCCACTGCAGTTTGTGTGTATTGGGTACATTCCAGACACACTGCAGTTTGTGTGTATTGGGTACATTCCAGATCCACTACAGTCTGTGTGTATTGGGCACATTACGGACCCACGACAGTCTGTATGTATTGGGCACATTCCAGACCCAC
The DNA here is from genome assembly GCF_044704955.1 of Pristiophorus japonicus. NCBI lineage: Eukaryota > Metazoa > Chordata > Chondrichthyes > Pristiophoridae > Pristiophorus > Pristiophorus japonicus. The sequence goes on along the minus strand of NW_027254573.1, from coordinate 52,007 downwards.
TACAGTCTGTGTGTATTGGGCACATTCCAGACCAACTACCGTCTGTGTGTATTGGGTACATTCCAGACCCACTACAGTCTGTGTGTATTGGGCACATTACGGACCCACGACAGTCTGTATGTATTGGGTACATTCCAGACACACTGCAGTCTGTGTGTGTTGGACACATTCCAGACACACTACAGTCTGTGTGTGTATTGGGTACATTCCAGACCCACTACAGTCTGTGTGTATTGGGTACATTCCAGACCCACTGCAGTCTGTGTGTATTGGGTACATTCCAGACCCACTACAGTCTGTGTGTATTGGGTACATGCCAGACCCACTACAGTCTGTGTGTATTGGGTACATTTCAGACCCACTATAGTCTGCATGTATTGGGTACATTCCAGACCCACTATAGTTTGCGTGTATTGGGTACATTCCAGACCCACTACAGTCTGTGTGTATTGGGTACATTCCAGACCCACTACAGTCTGTGTGTATTGGGCACATTCCAGACACACTACAGTCTGTGTGTATTGGGCACATTCCAGACCCACTACAGTCTGTGTGTATTGGGTACATTCCAGACCCACTACAGTCTGTGTGTATTGGGCACATTACGGACCCACGACAGTCTGTATGTATTGGGTACATTCCAGACACACTGCAGTCTGTGTGTGTTGGACACATTCCAGACACACTACAGTCTGTGTGTGTATTGGGTACATTCCAGACCCACTACAGTCTGTGTGTATTGGGTACATTCCAGACCCACTGCAGTCTGTGTGTATTGGGTACATTCCAGACCCACTACAGTCTGTGTGTATTGGGTACATGCCAGACCCACTACAGTCTGTGTGTATTGGGTACATTGCAGACCCACGACAGTCTGTATGTATTGGGCACATTCCAGACACACTGCAGTCTGTGTGTATTGGGCACATTCCAGACACACTACAGTCTGTGTCTATTAGGCACATTCCAGGCCCACTACAGTCTGTGTGTGTTGGGTACATTCCAGACCCACTGCAGTCTGTGTGTATTGGGTACATTCCAGACCCACTACAGTCTGTGTGTATTGGGTACATCCCAGACCCACTACATTCTGTGTGTCTTGGGTACATTCCAGACCCACTGCAGTCTGTGTGTATTGGGTACATTCCAGACCCATTACAGTCTGTGTGTATTGGGTACATTCCAGACACACTACATTCTGTGTATTGCGTACATTCCGGACCCATTACAGTCTGTGTGTATTGGGTACATTTCAGACCCACTATAGTCTGCGTGTATTGGGTACATTCCAGACCCTCTATAGTCTGCGTGTATTGGGTACATTCCAGACCCACTACAGTCTGTGTGTATTGGGTACATTCCAGACCCACTACAGTCTGTGTGTATTGGGTACATTCCAGACCCACTACAGTCTGTGTGTATTGGGCACATTCCAGACACACTACAGTCTGTGTGTATTGGGCACATTCCAGACCCACTACAGTCTGTGTGTATTGGGTACATTCCAGACCCACTACAGTCTGTGTGTATTGGGTACATTCCAGACCCACTCCAGTCTGTGTGTATTGGGTACATTGCAGACCCATTACAGTCTGTGTGTATTGGGCACATTCCAGATCCACTACAGTCTGTGTGTATTGGGTACATTGCAGAACCACGTCAGTCTGTATGTATTGGGCACATTCCAGACACACTACAGTCTGTGTGTTTTGGGCACATTCCAGACCAACTACAGTCTGTGTGTATTGGGTACATTCCATACCCACTACAGTCTGTGTGAATTGGGTACATTCCCGACACACTACAGTCTGTGCGTATTGGGTACATTCCAGACACACTACAGTCTGTGTGTGTTGGACACAATCCAGACACACTACAGTCTGTGTGTATTGGGCACATTCCAGACCCACTACAGTCTGTGTGTATTGGGTACATTCCAGACCCACTACAGTCTGTGTGTATTGGGTACATTCCAGACCCACTACAGTCTGTGTGTATTGGGTACATTGCAGACCCACGACAGTCTGTGTGTATTGGGCACATTCCAGATCCACTACATTCTGTGTGTATTGGGTACATTCCAGACCCATTACAGTCTGTGTGTATTGGGTACATTGCAGACCCACGACAGTCTGTATGTATTGGGCACATTCCAGACACACTACAGTCTGTGTGTTTTGGGCACATTCCAGACCAACTACAGTCTGTGTGTATTGGGTACATTCCGGACCCACTGCAGTTTGTGTGGATTGGGTACATTCCAGACACACTGCAGTTTGTGTGTATTGGGTACATTCCAGATCCACTACAGTCTGTGTGTATTGGCCACATTACGGACCCACGACAGTCTGTATGTATTGGGCACATTCCAGACCCACTACAGTCTGTGTGTATTGGGCACATTCCAGACCAACTACCGTCTGTGTGTATTGGGTACATTCCAGACCCACTACAGTCTGTGTGTATTGGGCACATTACGGACCCACGACAGTCTGTATGTATTGGGTACATTCCAGACACACTGCAGTCTGTGTGTGTTGGACACATTCCAGACACACTACAGTCTGTGTGTGTATTGGGTACATTCCAGACCCACTACAGTCTGTGTGTATTGGGTACATTCCAGACCCACTGCAGTCTGTGTGTATTGGGTACATTCCAGACCCACTACAGTCTGTGTGTATTGGGTACATGCCAGACCCACTACAGTCTGTGTGTATTGGGTACATTTCAGACCCACTATAGTCTGCATGTATTGGGTACATTCCAGACCCACTATAGTTTGCGTGTATTGGGTACATTCCAGACCCACTACAGTCTGTGTGTATTGGGTACATTTCAGACCCACTATAGTCTGCATGTATTGGGTACATTCCAGACCCACTATAGTTTGCGTGTATTGGGTACATTCCAGACCCACTACAGTCTGTGTGTATTGGGTACATTCCAGACCCACTACAGTCTGTGTGTATTGGGCACATTCCAGACACACTACAGTCTGTGTGTATTGGGCACATTCCAGACCCACTACAGTCTGTGTGTATTGGGTACATTCCAGACCCACTACAGTCTGTGTGTATTGGGCACATTACGGACCCACGACAGTCTGTATGTATTGGGTACATTCCAGACACACTGCAGTCTGTGTGTGTTGGACACATTCCAGACACACTACAGTCTGTGTGTGTATTGGGTACATTCCAGACCCACTACAGTCTGTGTGTATTGGGTACATTCCAGACCCACTGCAGTCTGTGTGTATTGGGTACATTCCAGACCCACTACAGTCTGTGTGTATTGGGTACATGCCAGACCCACTACAGTCTGTGTGTATTGGGTACATTGCAGACCCACGACAGTCTGTATGTATTGGGCACATTCCAGACACACTACAGTCTGTATGTATTGGGCACATTCCAGACACACTACAGTCTGTGTCTATTAGGCACATTCCAGGCCCACTACAGTCTGTGTGTGTTGGGTACATTCCAGACCCACTGCAGTCTGTGTGTATTGGGTACATTCCAGACCCACTGCAGTCTGTGTGTATTGGGTACATTCCAGACCCATTACAGTCTGTGTGTATTGGGTACATTCCAGACACACTACATTCTGTGTATTGCGTACATTCCGGACCCATTACAGTCTGTGTGTATTGGGTACATTTCAGACCCACTATAGTCTGCGTGTATTGGGTACATTCCAGACCCTCTATAGTCTGCGTGTATTGGGTACATTCCAGACCCACTACAGTCTGTGTGTATTGGGTACATTCCAGACCCACTACAGTCTGTGTGTATTGGGTACATTCCAGACCCACTACAGTCTGTGTGTATTGGGCACATTCCAGACACACTACAGTCTGTGTGTATTGGGCACATTCCAGACCCACTACAGTCTGTGTGTATTGGGTACATTCCAGACCCACTACAGTCTGTGTGTATTGGGTACATTCCAGGTCCACTCCAGTCTGTGTGTATTGGGTACATTGCAGACCCACTACAGTCTGTGTGTATTGGGCACATTCCAGATCCACTACAGTCTGTGTGTATTGGGTACATTGCAGAACCACGTCAGTCTGTATGTATTGGGCACATTCCAGACACACTACAGTCTGTGTGTTTTGGGCACATTCCAGACCAACTACAGTCTGTGTGTATTGGGTACATTCCATACCCACTACAGTCTGTGTGAATTGGGTACATTCCCGACACACTACAGTCTGTGCGTATTGGGTACATTCCAGACACACTACAGTCTGTGTGTGTTGGACACAATCCAGACACACTACAGTCTGTGTGTATTGGGCACATTCCAGACCCACTACAGTCTGTGTGTATTGGGTACATTCCAGACCCACTACAGTCTGTGTGTATTGGGTACATTCCAGACCCACTACAGTCTGTGTGTATTGGGTACATTGCAGACCCACGACAGTCTGTGTGTATTGGGCACATTCCAGATCCACTACATTCTGTGTGTATTGGGTACATTCCAGACCCATTACAGTCTGTGTGTATTGGGTACATTGCAGACCCACGACAGTCTGTATGTATTGGGCACATTCCAGACACACTACAGTCTGTGTGTTTTGGGCACATTCCAGACCAACTACAGTCTGTGTGTATTGGGTACATTCCGGACCCACTACACTCTGTGTGTATTGGGTACATTGCAGACCCACGACAGTCTGTGTGTATTGTATACATTCCAGACCCACTACAGTCTGTGTGTATTGGGTACATTCCAGACCCACTATAGTTTGCGTGTATTGGGTACATTCCAGACCCACTACAGTCTGTGTGTATTGGGTACATTCCAGACCCACTACAGTCTGTGTGTATTGGGTACATTCCAGACCCACTACAGTCTGTGTGTATTGGGTACATTGCAGACCCACGACAGTCTGTGTGTATTGTGCACATTCCAGACCCACAACAGTCTGTGTGTATTGTATACATTCCAGACCCACTACAGTCTGTGTGTATTGGGTACATTCCAGACCCACTGCAGTTTGTGTGTATTGGGTACATTCCAGACACACTGCAGTTTGTGTGTATTGGGTACATTCCAGATCCACTACAGTCTGTGTGTATTGGGCACATTACGGACCCACGACAGTCTGTATGTATTGGGCACATTCCAGACCCACTACAGTCTGTGTGTATTGGGCACATTCCAGACCAACTACCGTCTGTGTGTATTGGGTACATTCCAGACCCACTACAGTCTGTGTGTATTGGGCACATTACGGACCCACGACAGTCTGTATGTATTGTGTACATTCCAGACACACTGCAGTCTGTGTGTGTTGGACACATTCCAGACACACTACAGTCTGTGTGTGTATTGGGTACATTCCAGACCCACTACAGTCTGTGTGTATTGGGTACATTCCAGACCCACTGCAGTCTGTGTGTATTGGGTACATTCCAGACCCACTACAGTCTGTGTGTATTGGGTACATGCCAGACCCACTACAGTCTGTGTGTATTGGGTACATTTCAGACCCACTATAGTCTGCATGTATTGGGTACATTCCAGACCCACTATAGTTTGCGTGTATTGGGTACATTCCAGACCCACTACAGTCTGTGTGTATTGGGTACATTCCAGACCCACTACAGTCTGTGTGTATTGGGCACATTCCAGACACACTACAGTCTGTGTGTATTGGGCACATTCCAGACCCACTACAGTCTGTGTGTATTGGGTACATTCCAGACCCACTACAGTCTGTGTGTATTGGGCACATTCCAGACCCACTACAGTCTGTGTGTATTGGGCACATTCCAGACACAGTACAGTCTGTGTGTATTGGGCACATTCCATACCCACTACAGTCTGTGTGTATTGGGTACATTCCAGACACACTACAGTCTGTGTGTATTGGGTACATTCCAGACCCACTACAGTCTGTGTGTATTGGGTACATTCCAGACACACTACAGTCTGTGTGTGTTGGACACATTCCAGACCCACTACAGTCTGTGTGTATTGGGTACATTTCAGACCCACTATAGTCTGCGTGTATTGGGTACATTCCAGACCCACTATAGTCTGCGTGTATTGGGTACATTCCAGATCCACTACAGTCTGTGTGTATTGGGTACATTCCAGACCCACTGCAGTTTGTGTGTATTGGGTACATTCCAGACCCACTACAGTCTGTGTGTATTGGGCACATTCCAGACACACTACAGTCTGTGTGTATTGGGTACATTCCAGACCCACTACAGTCTGTGTGTATTGGGCACATTCCAGACACACTACAGTCTGTGTGTATTGGGCACATTCCAGACCCACTGCAGTCTGTATGTATTGGGCACATTCCAGACCCTCTACAGTCTGGGTGTATTGGGCACATTCCAGACCAACTACAGTCTGTGTGTATTGGGTACATTCCAGACCCACTACAGTCTGTGTGAATTGGGTACATTCCAGACCCACTACGGTCTGTGTGTATTGGCTACATTGCAGACCCACGACAGTCTGTATGTATTGAGCACATTCCAGACACACTACAGTCTGTATGTATTGGGCACATTCCAGACACACTACAGTCTGTGTCTATTGGGCACATTCCAGGCCCACTACAGTCTGTGTGTGTTGGGTACATTCCAGACACACTGCAGTCTGTGTGTATTGGGTACATTCCAGACCCACTACAGTCTGTGTGTATTGGGTACATCCCAGACCCACTACATTCTGTGTGTCTTGGGTACATTCCAGACCCACTACAGTCTGTGCATATTGGGTACATTCCAGACCCACTACATTCTATGTGTATTGGGTACATTCCAGACCCACTACAGTCTGTGTGTATTGGGTAAATTCCAGACCCACTACAGTCTGTGTGTATTGGGTACATTCCAGACCCACTACATTCTATGTGTATTGGGTACATTCCAGACCCACTACCGCCTGTGTGTATTGGGTACATTCCAGACCCACTACAGTCTGTGCGTATTGGGTACATTCCAGACCCACTACATTCTATGTGTATTGGGTACATTCCAGACCCACTACCGCCTGTGTTTATTGGGTACATTCCAGACACACTACAGTCTGTGTGTGTTGGACACATTCCAGACACACTACAGTCTGTGTGTGTATTGGGTACATTCCAGACCCACTACAGTCTGTGTGTATTGGGCACATTCCAGACCCACTACAGTCTGTGTGTATTGGGTACATTCCAGACCCACTACAGTCTGTGTGTATTGGGTACATTCCACACCCGCTACAGTCTGTGTGTATTGGGTACATTTCAGACCCACTATAGTCTGCATGTATTGGGTACAATCCAGACCCACTATAGTTTGCGTGTATTGGGTACATTCCAGACCCACTAGAGCCTGTGTGTATTGGGTACATTCCAGACCCACTACAGTCTGTGTGTATTGGGCACATTCCAGATACACTACAGTCTGTGTGTATTGGGCACATTCCAGACCCACTGCAGTCTGTGTGTATTGGGTAAATTCCAGACCCACTACAGTCTGTGTGTATTGGGTACATTCCAGACCCACTACAGCCTGTGTGTATTGGGTACATTGCAGAGCCACGACAGTCTGTGTGTATTGGGCACATTCCAGACCCACTACAGTCTGTGTGTATTGGGTACATTCCAGACCCACTACAGTCTGTGTGTATTGGGTACATTGCAGACCCACGACAGTCTGTATGTATTGGGCACATTCCAGACACACTACAGTCTGTATGTATTGGGCACATTCCAGACACACTACAGTCTGTGTCTATTGGGCACATTCCAGGCCCACTACAGTCTGTGTGTGTTGGGTACATTCCAGACCCACTGCAGTCTGTGTGTATTGGGTACATTCCAGACCCACTACAGTCTGTGTGTATTGGGTACATCCCAGACCCACTACATTCTGTGTGTCTTGGGTACATTCCAGACCCACTGCAGTCTGTGTGTATTGGGTACATTCCAGACCCATTACAGTCTGTGTGTATTGGGTACATTCCAGACACACTACATTCTGTGTATTGCGTACATTCCAGACCCATTACAGTCTGTGTGTATTGGGTACATTTCAGACCCACTATAGTCTGCGTGTATTGGGTACATTCCAGACCCTCTATAGTCTGCGTGTATTGGGTACATTCCAGACCCACTACAGTCTGTGTGTATTGGGTACATTCCAGACCCACTACAGTCTGTGTGTATTGGGTACATTCCAGACCCACTACAGTCTGTGTGTATTGGGCACATTCCAGACACACTACAGTCTGTGTGTATTGGGCACATTCCAGACCCACTACAGTCTGTGTGTATTGGGTACATTCCAGACCCACTACAGTCTGTGTGTATTGGGTACATTCCAGACCCACTCCAGTCTGTGTGTATTGGGTACATTGCAGACCCACTACAGTCTGTGTGTATTGGGCACATTCCAGATCCACTACAGTCTGTGTGTATTGGGTACATTCCAGACCCATTACAGTCTGTGTGTATTGGGTACATTGCAGAACCACGTCAGTCTGTATGTATTGGGCACATTCCAGACACACTACAGTCTGTGTGTTTTGGGCACATTCCAGACCAACTACAGTCTGTGTGTATTGGGTACATTCCATACCCACTATAGTCTGTGTGAATTGGGTACATTCCCGACACACTACAGTCTGTGCGTATTGGGTACATTCCAGACACACTACAGTCTGTGTGTGTTGGACACAATCCAGACACACTACAGTCTGTGTGTATTGGGCACATTCCAGACCCACTACAGTCTGTGTGTATTGGGTACATTCCAGACCCACTACAGTCTGTGTGTATTGGGTACATTCCAGACCCACTACAGTCTGTGTGTATTGGGTACATTGCAGACCCACGACAGTCTGTGTGTATTGGGCACATTCCAGATCCACTACATTCTGTGTGTATTGGGTACATTCCAGACCCATTACAGTCTGTGTGTATTGGGTACATTGCAGACCCACGACAGTCTGTATGTATTGGGCACATTCCAGACCCACTACAGTCTGTGTGTATTGGGCACATTCCAGACCAACTACCGTCTGTGTGTATTGGGTACATTCCAGACCCACTACAGTCTGTGTGTATTGGGCACATTACGGACCCACGACAGTCTGTATGTATTGGGTACATTCCAGACACACTGCAGTCTGTGTGTGTTGGACACATTCCAGACACACTACAGTCTGTGTGTGTATTGGGTACATTCCAGACCCACTACAGTCTGTGTGTATTGGGTACATTCCAGACCCACTGCAGTCTGTGTGTATTGGGTACATTCCAGACCCACTACAGTCTGTGTGTATTGGGTACATGCCAGACCCACTACAGTCTGTGTGTATTGGGTACATTTCAGACCCACTATAGTCTGCATGTATTGGGTACATTCCAGACCCACTATAGTTTGCGTGTATTGGGTACATTCCAGACCCACTACAGTCTGTGTGTATTGGGTACATTCCAGACCCACTACAGTCTGTGTGTATTGGGCACATTCCAGACACACTACAGTCTGTGTGTATTGGGCACATTCCAGACCCACTACAGTCTGTGTGTATTGGGTACATTCCAGACCCACTACAGTCTGTGTGTATTGGGCACATTCCAGACCCACTACAGTCTGTGTGTATTGGGCACATTCCAGACACAGTACAGTCTGTGTGTATTGGGCACATTCCATACCCACTACAGTCTGTGTGTATTGGGTACATTCCAGACACACTACAGTCTGTGTGTATTGGGTACATTCCAGACACACTACAGTCTGTGTGTATTGGGTACATTCCAGACCCACTACAGTCTGTGTGTATTGGGTACATTGCAGACCCACGACAGTCTGTATGTATTGGGCACATTCCAGACACACTGCAGTCTGTGTCTATTGGGCACATTCCAGACCAACTACAGTCTGTGTGTATTGGGTAAATTCCAGACCCACTACAGTCTGTGTGTATTGGGTACATTCCCGAAACACTACAGTCTGTGTGTATTGGGTACATTCCAGACCCACTACAGTTCTGTGTGTATTGGGTACATTCCAGACCCACTACAGTCTCTGTGCATTGGGAACATTCCAGACCCACTACATTCTGTGTGTCTTGGGTAAATTCCAGACCCACTACAGTCTGTGTGTATTAGGTACATTCCAGACCCATTACAGTCTGTGTGTATTGGGTACATTCCAGACACACTACAATCTGTGTGTATTGGTTACATTCCAGACCCACTACAGTCTGTGTGTATGGTATACATTCCAGACACACTACAGTCTGTGTGTATTGGGTACATTCCAGACCCACTGCAGTCTGTATGTATTGGGTACATTCCAGACCCACTACATTCTGTGTATTGCGTACATTCCAGACACATTACAGTCTGTGTGTATTTGGTACATTCCAGACCCATTACAGTCTGTGTGTATTTGGTACATTCCAGACCCACTATAGTCTGCGTGTATTGGGTACATTCCAGACCCACGACAGTCTGTGTGTATTGGGTACATTCCAGACCCACGACAGTCTGTGTGTATTGGGTACATTCCAGACCCACTACAGTCTGTGTGTATTGGGTACATTCCAGACCCACTACAGTCTGTGTGTATTGGGCACATTCCAGACACACTACAGTCTGTGTGTATTGGGTACATTGCAGACCCACGACAGTCTGTGTGTATTGGGCACATTCCAGATCCACTACAGTCTGTGTGTATTAGGTACATTCCAGACCCACTACAGTCTGTGTGTATTGGGTACATTGCAGACATACTGCAGTCTGTGTGTATTGGGTACATTCCAGACCCACTACAGTCTGTGTGTATTGTGCACATTCCAGATCCACTACAGTCTGTGTGTATTGGGTACATTCCAGACGCACGACAGTCTGTGTGTATTGGGTACATTGCAGACCCACTACAGTCTGTGTGTATTGGGCACATTCCAGATCCACTACAGTCTGTGTGTATTGGGTACATTCCAGACCCACTACAGTCTGTGTGTATTGGGTACATTCCAGACCCACTGCAGTCTGTGTGTATTGGGCACATTCCAGACCCACTACAGTCTGTGTGTATTGGGCACATTCCAGATCCACTACAGTCTGTGTGTATTGGGTACATTCCAGACCCACTACAGTCTGTGTGTATTGGGCACATTCCAGACCCACTACAGTCTGTGTGTATTGGGTACATTGCAGACCCACTACAGTCTGTGTGTATTGGGTACATTCCAGACCCACTACAGTCTGTGTGTATTGGGTACATTCCAGACCCACTGCAGTCTGTGTGTATTGGGCACATTCCAGACCCACTACAGTCTGTGTGTATTGGGCACATTCCAGACACACTACAGTCTGTGTGTATTGGGCACATTCCAGACCCACGACAGTCTGTGTGTATTGGGCACATTCCAGACCCACTACAGTCTGTGTGTATTGGGTACATTCCAGACCCACTACAGTCTGTGTGTATTGGGTACATTCCAGACCCACTACAGTCTGTGTGTATTGGGCACATTCCAGACCCACGACAGTCTGTGTGTATTGGGCACATTCCAGACCTACTACAGTCTGTGTGTATTGGGTACATTCCAGACCTACTACAGTCTGTGTGTATTGGGTACATTCCAGACCCATGGACGAGTTTCTCACGGGACTCGATTAATAAATAGTTTCTGGCTTTCAACTCCAAAATGAGATGATCTTCTGCACCGCCTTGCCATTATGAAAGCCGATTGCACATTCCTTAATTAATTTGCTAGCTGAAGGATGATTATTTGGGTCGAAATTCAGGCCCGCCAGAAACCTGGCGCATCTACTGTTTTTGGTGTTTTTTCTGCCGCGCTGGAAGAGGTTGCCTCTTTCACAAAATTTAGCTCTTTGGCTTTTTTTCTGGCAGAACCGGAAGTCGGTCAAAATGGAGGCAGAAGTGGGGCAGTAAGCTGATCGACCGTGGGAGGGGTGGAAGTGGGGCAGTAAGCTGATCGACTGTGGGAGGGGTGGAAGTGGGGCAGTAAGCTGATCGACCGTGGGAGGGGTGGAAGTGGGGCAGTGAGCTGATCGACCGTGGGAGGGGTGGAAGTGGGACAGTAAGCTGATCGACCGTGGGAGGGGTGGAAGTGGGGCAGTAAGCTGATCGACTGTGGGAGGGGTGGAAGTGGGGCAGTAAGCTGATCGACCGTGGGAGGGGTGGAAGTGGGGCAGTGAGCTGATCGGCCGTGGGAGGGGTGGAAGTGGGGCAGTAAGCTGATCGACCGTGGGAGGGGTGGAAGTGGGGCAGTAAGCTGATCGACTGTGGGAGGGGTGGAAGTGGGGCAGTAAGCTGATCGACTGTGGGAGGGGTGGAAGTGGGGCAGTAAGCTGATCGACTGTGGGAGGGGTGGAAGTGGGACAGTAAGCTGATCGACTGTGGGAGGGGTGGAAGTGGGACAGTGAGCTGATCGACCGTGGGAGGGGTGGAAGTGGGACAGTAAGCTGATCGACCGTGGGAGGGTGGAGGTGGGACAGTAAGCTGATCGACCGTGGGAGGGGTGGAAGTGGGACAGTAAGCTGATCGACTGTGGGAGGGGTGGAAGTGGGACAGTAAGCTGATCGACCGTGGGAGGGGTGGAAGTGGGGCAGTAAGCTGATCGACTGTGGGAGGGGTGGAGGTGGGACAGTAAGCTGATCGACCGTGGGAGGGGTGGAAGTGGGGCATTAAGCTGATCGACCGTGGGAGGGGTGGAAGTGGGACAGTAAGCTGATCGACCGTGGGAGGGGTGGAAGTGGGGCAGTAAGCTGATCGACCGTGGGAGGGGTGGAGGTGGGGCAGTAAGCTGATCGACCGTGGGAGGGGTGGAAGTGGGGCAGTAAGCTGATCGACCGAGGGAGGGGTGGGTAAGCTGATCGACTGTGGGAGGGGTGGAGGTGGGGCAGTAAGCTGATCGACCGTGGGAGGGGTGGAAGTGGGACAGTAAGCTGATCGACCGTGGGAGGGGTGGAGGTGGGGCAGTAAGCTGATCGACCGTGGGAGGGGTGGAAGTGGGGCATTAAGCTGATCGACCGTGGGAGGGGTGGAAGTGGGGCAGTAAGCTGATCGACCGTGGGAGGGGTGGAAGTGGGGCAGTAAGCTGATCGACCGTGGGAGGGGTGGAAGTGGGGCAGTAAGCTGATCGACCGTGGGAGGGGTGGAAGGGGGCAGTAAGCTGATCGACCGTGGGAGGGGTGGAAGGGGGCAGTAAGCTGATCGACCGTGGGAGGGATGGGTAAGCTGATCGACCGTGGGAGGGGTGGGTAAGCTGATCGACCGTGGGAGGGGTGGAAGTGGGGCAGTAAGCTGATCGACCGTGGGAGGGATGGAAGGGGGCAGTAAGCTGATCGACCGTGGGAGGGGTGGAAGGGGGCAGTAAGCTGATCGACCGTGGGAGGGATGGGTAAGCTGATCGACCGTGGGAGGGGTGGGTAAGCTGATCGACCGTGGGAGGGGTGGAAGTTGGGACATTAAGCTGATCGACCGTGGGAGGGATGGGTAAGCTGATCGACCGTGGGAGGGGTGGAAGGGGGCAGTAAGCTGATCGACCGTGGGAGGGGTGGAAGTGGGGCAGTAAGCTGATCGACCGTGGGAGGGGTGGAAGTGGGGCAGTAAGCTGATCGACCGTGGGAGGGGTGGAAGTGGGGCAGTAAGCTGATCGACTGTGGGAGGGGTGGAAGTGGGGCAGTGAGCTGATCGACCGTGGGAGGGGTGGAAGGGGGCAGTAAGCTGATCGACCGTGGGAGGGGCGGAAGGGGGCAGTAAGCTGATCGACCGTGGGAGGGGCGGAAGCGGAGGCGGGTTGCTGTCATTCGTCAGCCTGCCGCTGATGACGTCATGACACATGTGCGTCACCACATCTCTCCCCTTCACTTAAAGGGGGAGCCTTCGCCATTTTAAAACTCTGGTCCACTGGGCCACCAGGGAGGGTTTCGGCCGGGCCAGCAGCCTGTGGGCGGCCTGGCCAAAACCGGGGCATAACTGACGGCCCGACCGGACAGTCGGCCTACAAAAAAAAATATGGCGGCCGCGGCAGTGCGCCCCCCATTTGAAGGGCTGCCGCTCCTCATAGGACTGCTCCTGGGCCTGGCCAAGGGGGCCATTAGCCGATCCAGGCAGCAGGCGGTCGAGGGGGTCGTTCAGCCTGACTTCCACGGCTAGGTTCGCTCCAGCTTGTCCCTGGAGATGGAGCACGCGGTGTCCACCGGTACGCTCGTGGCCTTCCGCGAGAGGTGGGCGCTGGAGGGACTGGAGTGCATCATCACCCCCGGCAACCAAATTTTAATTTGTCCATTTATCGTTTAAAAAGTTTTATTGGTTAATTTGTCGGTTTTAGTGCCCCTTTTATAAGGGGGTACTTGATTCTTGTTTCACACAAGAATAGTTGAAGGGGTGCCATGCTGCCCCGTTGTATACAATTCCAACAAGGTGCTCCAACATAAAAACTGTCGGGTCACCGCGCGGCAGATCGAAGATTTCTCACGGTGAATTTGGCTGGAGGTTCGGGAGATTGGCGGTGCACACTTTGATTATGCACTTGTGGAGACCGTCGGAAAAACTACCGAGGTGAATTTCTTTGCCGGCGGCATTTTGACCCCAAATTGGCGGCCATTCGGCTCCGCCGCACGGCTGCTGCTTTCTGATGGTGAGGCCTTTTCGGGAGGCTGAATTCCGGCCCCATTGTAGCCTGGAAAGTGTGGAGAGGTCATTTGTTTGCAACGATGAGTGCAGATTTGGTCACTAACAGATGCAGGGGCTGAAGTTGTCCCCCACTTACCGATATTTAAGAGTGTTCTCTGCCCCAATATTCGGCACTTTGGTGTCTATTTGCGGTTGGGGCGGTGCTGAGGGGTGGAAGTGCCCTTTGGTCGATCGGTGCCCCGACGAGGCGTCAGTGATGCGCTGCTCACTTCAGCACGTCGCTGATGATACCAGCGCGATGTGGATGTGTCCCGTCACACTGCCGTGTCACAAAGTCCCTCCCCTTCAGTTAGAGGAAGTTTCGTTGGGCGCACTGGGCCACCAGGGAGACTTTGGGCTGGGCCAGCGGCCTGGCACCCAAGACAGGGTGCATGCTGCCTGTCGGCGGCCCGGCCGAACCCGTGGCCACCATTGCCGGTAGTGCAGCCTCCCCTTTAAGGGTGGACATGCCGCACAGGCACACGCAGCTTCCCGCAGGGGAAAGCTGTCAGTGGCACCGACCGGCGGTAACATCGCTCCCGCGGGGCAATTCCTCACTGGGATTGGTAAGGGGAGCACCGCGTTACAGTGTGGGATCGGTGTGTGCCTGACGGGCAGCAGCACGGAATCCCGTTCCTGTCGCTCCTGGACCGGGGGCAATTTAGGATGGGTCGGCCCAGCCATCTCCCCCCGGTCGGTGAGGCCTATCTGTCCACTGCCTCCTCTTAGAGGCGGTAATGGAGCTTAAGAGGGGTACAATTTCAGCCCTGCATTGTTTTATATCTGTGTCAGCTGTGGCTCAGTGGGTAGCACTCTCACCTCGGAGTCAGAAGGTTGTGGGTTGAAGTCCCACTCCAGGAACTTGAGCACAAATCCAGGCTGAGCCTCCCAGTGCAGTGCTGAGGGAGTGCTGCACTGTCACAGGTGCCGTCTTTCGGATGAGACGTTCAACCGAGGCCCCGTCTGCTCTCTCAAGTGGACGTAAAATATTTCATGTCACTATTTTGAAGAAGAGCAGGGAAGTTATCCCTGGTGTTCTGGCCAATATTTAGCCCTTAATCAACATCACAAAAAACTGATTATCTGGTCATTCACTGCTGTTTGTGGGAGCTTGCTGTGCACTAATTGGCTGCCACGTTTCCCACATTACAACAGTGACTACACGTCAAATGTACTTCATTGGCTGTAAAGCGCTTTGAAACGTCCAGTGGTCGTGAAAGGTGCGAGATAAATCCCTTTATTTCTATATATATTTATCTCCCTGTCAGTGTCAGGATTTAACCAGGAGGCTCTCTTTTATTCCTATTACTGCACTTTTCCTTCAACATGTATTTTCCCGTTGAATCCTGTGTGTGAGGGTTTGTCCCACCATGTGCTCACACGCTTTTGTTCAATTAAAAACAAATGGAGTTTGTCCCAGAATTCACCCTCCATTCTGTGCTTAAAACTTCCACTCAGTGTTGTTACTGTAAAAGTGACAACGTTGTATAATATTTACTTAAACACGAGATGCTGGTATAGTAACATTATTAGATATCAAACCAATATAATGTAGAATGTACTTACTGGTTACAGTCAGCCGGGTTCCATTTCCATAGATTTTTCCCCAAATACCACAGATATAGACCGCGCTGTCTCTGCGCTCCACGCCTCTGATGGTCAGAATGTAGCTGTTACTGGCAACATCTCTGGAAAGCTGAAACCGCTCAGAGACACCTTGTGATCGGTAAATCCTGCCATCTGCATAAAGACCTAATATGTGTTTCCTGTCCTGTGAGAGGTACCAGTGTACAGTATATTTATCCACATTCACATTGCTGCTCTCCAGGGTACACCCAAACTGCACCGTCCCACCCTCGGGCACCGTCACAACTTCTGGGGACTGGATAAGAACCGGACTTGCCTTTAGACCTGTGAATAGTAAATAACTGAGGATCAGAACAGATGAGGAACAACATGAAGTAATAAGTTGAAACCGAAGTGATTATAAAATCTCCTGTGTGTTTGCGAATGGATATTGGTCTGAAATCCCACTCCTCTGTTTCCCGCGGGCGCTCGACAGAAAATGGTAAAAAAGATGCGCACCGACCTTTTCCTGCTGCGCCCACCAGAGATCCCGGTCCTGAGGCCTACTCTCCCTGCACATCGGAGCGTGTGTCTGTCAGGACGGATGTATGTTGGAGCTGGAGTGACATGGCACTGGGCAGCCAATCCAGGTCAAGTATTTTCTCATTCATAATAATGGGAACTCGGTCAGTAGGAGTTCTCATTATGATTGAGAAACACTCCCCCCCAACATCCAAACACAAGTAAAAAATAGAAAAAACACATCACATATTTAAGATTGATTTAAATTAAAGTTAATAAATGTCTTAGAAAAAAATATTATTTTTCAAACTTTTTTTAAAAAGATTTTTCATTATGGTTTAAAATAAACTTCCCTTAGTGGACAGGGTTTTTAACATTAAAATGTGCTTTTTAAATGTTATTGTTACTTGTTTTTGTATGTTTCAAAGCTGGTTTTCTGCACATGCGCATTGCACACCGAAAACCTGCTTTTGTGATGCCTTCCCCGGTCCGTACACACTCCGGACAGACTCAGAGAGGCCGGGATATCTGCCCCAATGTGTATCATCAGTAATTTGTAGCCGAGTTGTTCAAACATATCCTGAGCTTAGCTGTCCCACATTGCCCTGTACTGACCAACAATCCCAGTGTGAACAGGCAGCCCAAAAACACACACACTGCAACTGAACTCAGAACTCCTGCTGTGGATATGTTCTTTGCTGCCTTTACCACGGAGGTTGGTACAACAAGGATCAGAAAATCAGGTAAAAAGCTGCCAGTTTTAGTAATATTGTGCGATACCCAACACCAGATTCTGATGTAGGTTCAGATACAGAAGGCTCTCGGTCCACTTCATCTCATCCTTCCAGAATTCCAATACTACCATCGTCCCATTGCAGCGTCCAGCGGTTTGTAAACCTGTCCCGTGTTCTGGCCTCGCCTGGGAACCTGTTCCAGCTTTTGATCACCGTCTTCAAATAACTGAGTCCTGAACTTGGCCTTTACAATCCTGACTGTGCCCTCCTGCCCTGGTTATATCTGAAAGTATTGTTCTGGGTTTGCTTTAACTTCCTCCACAAGTGGCTGTAAATAGGGCTTCAAACTAAACTAAAAAATGGCGGGGAGTGGGGGCAGGAGTCATGTGAGGGGAAATTTAGAGATCTAAAGATAAAGATGCAATAGAGCAGTGTAACGATTTGGATAAAAATAGGCAGAGTGTGACAGGAAAGGACAGAGTTTAAGGTCAAAGTAGGGAATAACGATAAAAAATTACATTAAAGGCTCTTTATCTGAATGCATGGAGCATTCATAATAAGATAAATGAAGGAGTGGCACAAATAGAGATAAATGGGTTTGATCTAATAGCCATTACAGAGACATGGTTGCAAGGTGACCGAGGTTGGGAACTAAATGACCCAGGGTACTTGACGTTTTGAAAAGACAGGCTGAATGGTAAAGGAGTGGGGGTAACCCTGATAATAAAGGATGATATAAGGACACAAGAGAGAAAGGGACTAAAATACCCACTGCTGGAAACGGGGCACACCTGCCCTGCTTCTCTTGTATTTACCGGCGAAGTGAATGCGGTGGCCTCGAGCAAAATTCAATGTTTTTGTGTTTTTCCGGCGGACAAGAAGTCGGTAATAATGAGGGTTATGCGGCAATGAGTGGAAGTTCGGACTTGAGGAGTGGAAGTTGGGGGCGGGCAGAGTAACCGGCGCTGTCAGTCATCAGCGTGACGCAGATAACGTCATCACGGTGCCACATCACCTCGGCTCCCACCTTCAGGTAAAGGGGAGGGTCGCTGCGATTCTTTAAGTTCAGTCCACTGGGCCACCAGGAGGGTTTCGGCCGGGCCAGTGGCCTGGCACCCAAGAAGGAGTGCGTGCCAGGCTGCCTGTTGGTGGCCCGGCCGAACCCGGGACATAATTGTCGGCCTGACATGGCAGTCGGCTGACAGAAAAAAAGCATGGTGGCAGCGGCAGTGGGTCCTCCCCTTTAATGGGAGACACACCACCATTTTACAAGGACTACAGCCTCACTGCACCAGCAGAAAAAAGCAGCTTTTGGCACCGCGCAGCGGGAGCAAGATATTTCCGGCTGAATTTCACCCACGGGGAGGTGGGAAGATCGGGCTTAGGACGGGTCGGCAGCAGCAGAACGCTGGGTGGGGAGCGGGTCACCGCCGGGATACCGCAGTGTGGCCGCTGATTTCCAGCGGTAACAGGCCTTAAGGGAAGGGGAAGTTTCGACGCCACAGGATTTTGGGTCAGACGATCAGGAAGTAGAATCAGTCTGGGTGAAGGTAAGGAATAACAAGGGGCAGAAAACACTGGTGGGAGTAGTATATAGGCCCCCTAACACTAGCTATACTGTTGGACAGAATATTAATCAAGAATAGTATGAACTTGTAACAAAGGTAATGCAATAATCGTGGAGGACTTTAATCTTCATATAGACTGGATAAATCAAATTGGTGAAGGTAGTCTGGAGGATGAGTTCATGGAATGCATTCGGGACACTTTCCTAGAACAATACGTCATGGAACCAACCAGGCAACAGGTTACTTTAGATCTTGTATTGTGCAATGAGACAGGGTTAATTAGCAATCTCATCGTAAAGGATCCTGTGGGGCAGAGTGATCATAATACGACAGAATTTCACGTTACATTTGTCATGTATTCAATTGTCATTGTAACACATGTATACACCGTGAGAACATTGACCACTAGGTGGTGAACTTGTGGGAGACACTCCGAATCTGGACTTCCAGGTATAAAAGGGGAAACTCCACCCACCTTCATCACTTGAGTGCTGGCTAATAAAGGTTACTGGTCACAGAGTGACCCTCTCTCAAGTATGGGCCTCGTGTGTATTTGTACTGTATAATAAGGGCATATCATTGGCGACGAGAAACTGGGATTTAAACCATGCGAGCATGGCCACGAGCAGCACAGAAGAGAGGTACTGTGTTGGTGATGATTGGGACGACTTTATTGAGAGACTACAGCAAAGTTTCATCACTAAGGAATGGTTGGGACAGGATTCGGCCGACAAACGCAGGGCTCATCTCCTGATGGTTTGTGGATCCAGGACGTACTCCCTGATGAAGTACATCCTAGCGCCAGAGAAGCCAGCAGACAAGACTTTTCAAGAGCTCAGTAAGTTGATCAGGGAACACTTTAAGCCGGCGAGCAGCATGCACATGGCGAGACACCGGTTTTACACGCACCGGCAACGAGAAGGGCAAAGTGTTCCAGACTTCGTGGCAGACCTCCGGCGACTGGCAAGCCGAAGTAAGTTCCCAAATGCATGCAGAGCGGAGATAGAAACATAGAAACATAGAAAATAGGTGCAGGAGCAGGCCATTCGACCCTTCGAGCCTGCACCGCCATTCAATGAGTTCATGGCTGAACATGCAACTTCAGTACCCCATTCCTGCTTTCTCCCCATACCCCCCCGATCCCCCCAGTAGTAATGACTACATCTAACTCCTTTTTGAATATATCTAGTGAATTGGCCCCAACAACTCTCTGTGGTAGAGAATTCTACAGGTTCACCACTCTCCGGGTGAACAAGTTTCTCCTCATCTCGGTCCTAAATGGCCCACCCCTTATCCCCAGACTGTGAGCCCTGGTTCCAGACCTCCCCAATATTAATAAGAACATAAGAATTAGGAACAGGAGTAGGCCATCTAGCCCCTCGAGCCTGCTCCGCCATCCAACAAGATCATGGCTGATCTGGCCGTGGACTCAGCTCCACTTATCCACCCGCTCCCCATAACCTTTAATTCCCCCCACCCCCTGAGTCCACCTCCCCCCATCCCCGCTCAATCCACACTCCCCCCACCCCCCGAGTCCACCTCCCCCCGGTCAATCCACACTCCCCCCACCCCCCGAGTCCACCTCCCCCCACCCCCGCTCAATCCACACTCCCCCCACCCCCTGAGGCCACATCCCCCCACACCCGCTCCCCCCACCCCCACCACACCCCCCCACCCACACCCCCCCCCACACCCCACACACCCACCCACCCCACACCCCCGACCCCCGCTCAATCAACACTCTCCCCCCACCCCCCGAGTGCACCCCTCCCCCCACCCCCGCTCAATCCACACTCCCCCCCACCCCCCGAGTCCACCCCCCCCGTCCCCGCTCAATCCACACTCCCCCCCACCCCCCGAGTCCACCACACCCCCGCCCCCGCTCAATCCACACCCCCCCCCCCCACCCCGAGTCCACACCTCCTCCCACCCCCGCTCAATCCACACACTCCCCCCTACCCCCCGAGTCCACTACGCCCCCCGCCCCCGCTCAATGCACACTCTCCCCCCCTCCGCGAATCCACAGTTCCTCCCCCCCGACCCCTGCTGAATCCACAGTCCCCCCCCCCCATCCAAGGCAAGTCAAAAAATCTCCTTTGTGCGGCCACAAATCCCCCTTGCCCCAAACTCCAACCCACTTCCCCCATTTACCTGGAAGTTGTCAGGCCGCCAGGGGCCACCGGATCTTCATCTCCAGCAGACACTCTGTGCCCTCTTCCCAGCCTGGAGTGGGCGGCAGTCTTTATACAGACCCGGGAGGTGCAGAGACCACTCCCCAAACCCACTCCGGGTTAAAATTGACCGACGGTATTTATACAGACCCGGGAGGTGCAGAAAGACCACTCCCCAAGACCCACTCTGGGTTAAAATCGACCGGCAGTATTTATACAGACCCGGGAGGTGCAGAGATCACTCCCCAAGACCCACTCCGGGTTAAAATCGACCGGCGGTCTTTATACAGACCCGTGAGGTGCAGAGATCACTCCCCAAGACCCACTCCAGGTTAAAATCGACAGGCAGTATTTATACAGACCCGGGAGGTGCAGAGACCACTCCCCAAACCCACTCCGGGTTAAAAGTGACCGGCGGTATTCATACAGACCCGGGAGGTGCAGAAAGACCACTCCCCAAGACCCACTCTGGGTTAAAATCGACCGGCAGTATTTATACAGACCCGGGAGGTGCAGAGATCACTCCCCAAGACCCACTCCGGGTTAAAATCGACCGGCGGTCTTTATACAGACCCGGGAGGTGCAGAGATCACTCCCCAAGACTCAGTCCTGGTTAAAATCGACCGGCAGTATTTATACAGACCCGGGAGGTGCAGAGATCACTCCCCAAGACCCACTCCGGGTTAAAATCGACCAGCAGTATTTATACAGACCCGGGAGGTGTAGAGAGACCACTCCCCAAGACCCACTCCGGGTTAAAATCGACCAGCGGTTTTTATACAAGGCCGGGGAGGTGCAGAGAGACCACTCCCCAAGACCCACTCCGGGTTAAAGACCCCAGAGAATGACCTGTGAAGTGCTCCGGTGGGGATCTGGAAAAGATTAAAGGGCAGAAGTGATTTGTGCAGAAGACAAAAGGAGGCCGAATGGGAGAAATAAAATAAATAAAAGACTTATACGAAACGCAGAGTGTGAGTAGAATGAGAAGAATGAAACACTGGTCATGCTGCTGTTTAACCTGTGGTCAAATCTGATTTTTAATTTGCATTCTGAAAACCTGAGCGATACAGTAAATAAAGGGGAGCAGTTTCAGCAGGAGATCTTTCCATTCCCAATACAATAAATGTGTTATTTAAAGAGAGAATCCCTTCACAGCACAGGGATGTACAACAGTGACTCCCTTCAGTAGGTACCATTGGCTCACTCCATTCCCCCCGAACGTGGCAGCTAACAAACTCCCATTGGAACAGCTATTTCAATTGCTCACTATCTGCAATTTATCTTTTCAAAGTTCCATTATATGTGTCTTCCCTTGTCCACCGCCCCTCCCTTAGTTCCACATTGGCAGCCACTTGACCAATTAGAATGATGGTTTCTGAATCAGGGTCAATCCTCCAATCCATTTGTCTCAATCCTTCCCTCATCTCTTTAAATTTAGCAATTATAAAGTTGTAAACCTGGCTCCTGGCCTTTGGTATAATTGGGTCTCAGATAGAAACATACACAGGATGCGGCCATTCGGCCCATGGTACCTGTGCTGGCCCTTTGCAAGAGCTATTCAATTACTCCCATCCCCTGCTCTCTCCCCATAGCCTTGCAGAATTTTCCTTTTCAAGTATTTATCCAATTTCCTTTTGAAAGTTGTTATTGAATCTGGTTCCACCGCACTTTCAGGCAGTGCACTCTAGATCATAACAAAGGGGAGGGGTACTGATGGGGGCAAGGTGGTTCATGGTCAAACATGACAGCCCGCTACCACGCTACTCACTGCTTCCCCACTGCCCCATACCATGCTGCTCACTGCCTTCCCCACTGCCCCATACCATGCTACTCACTGCCTTCCCCACTGCCCCATACCATGCTACTCACTGCCTTCCCCACTGCCCCATACCATACTACTCACTGCCTTCCCCACTGCCCCATACCATGCTACTCACTGCCTTCCCCACTGCCCCATACCATGCTACTCACTGCTTCCCCACTGCCCCATACCATGCTACTCACTGCTTCCCCACTGCCCCATACCATGCTACTCACTGCTTCCCCACTGCCCCATACCATGCTACTCACTGCTTCCCCACTGCCCCATACCATGCTACTCACTGCTTCCCCACTGCCCCATACCATGCTACTCACTGCCTTCCCCACTGCCCCATACCATGCTACTCACTGCTTCCCCACTGCCCCATACCATGCTACTCACTGCCTTCCCCACTGCCCCATACCATGCTACTCACTGCTTCCCCACTGCCCCATACCATGCTACTCACTGCCTTCCCCACTGCTCCATAACATGCTACTCACTGCGTTCCCCACTGCCCCATACCATGCTACTCACTGCGTTCCCCACTGCCCCATACCATGCTACTCACTGCTTCCCCACTGCCCCATACCATGCTACTCACTGCTTCCCCACTGCCCCATACCATGCTACTCACTGCTTCCCCACTGCCCCATACCATGCTACTCACTGCTTCCCCACTGCCCCATACCATGCTACTCACTGCTTCCCCACTGCCCCATACCATGCTACTCACTGCTTCCCCACTGCCCCATACCATGCTACTC
The DNA here is from genome assembly GCF_044704955.1 of Pristiophorus japonicus. Classification (NCBI taxonomy): domain Eukaryota; kingdom Metazoa; phylum Chordata; class Chondrichthyes; family Pristiophoridae; genus Pristiophorus; species Pristiophorus japonicus. The sequence goes on along the minus strand of NW_027254573.1, from coordinate 28,191 downwards.
ACTGCTTCCCCACTGCCCCATACCATGCTACTCACTGCTTCCCCACTGCCCCATACCATGCTACTCACTGCTTCCCCACTGCCCCATACCATGCTACTCACTGCTTCCCCACAGCCCCATACCATGCTACTCACTGCTTCCCCACTGCCCCATACCATGCTACTCACTGCTTGCCGTCAGGGGAGGGGGGATGGTGAAAATGGTCAGGGAAGGGGGAGGGGGAGTGAACACGGTCGGGGGAGGGGTGAACACTGTCAGGGGAGGGGGAGAGGGTGAACACGATCGGGGGGGTGATGGGGTGAACACGGTCGGGGGAGGGGGAGGGGGTGAACATGGTCGGGGGAGGGGGATGGGGTGAACACGGTCGGGGGAGGGGGAGGGGGTGAACACGGTCGGGGGAGAACAGTGTCGGGGAGGGGTGAACACGGTCGGGGGAGGGGGAGGGGATGAACACGGTCGGGGGAGGGGATGAACAGGGTCGTGGAAGGGGGAGGGGGTGAACACGGTCGGGGAGGGAAGGGGGTGAACACGGTCGGGGAGGGGGAGGGGGTGAACACGGTCGGGGGAGGGGGTGAACACGGTCGGGGGAGGGGGAGGGGGTGAACACGGTCGGGGGAGGGGGTGAACACGGTTGGGGGAGGGGGAGGGGGTGAACACAGTCGGGGAGGGGGAGGGGGTGAACACGGTCGGGGGAGAGGGATGGGATGAACATGGTCAGGGGCGGGGGAGGGGGTGTACACTGCCGGAGGAGGGGGAGCTGGTGAACATGGTCGGGGGAGGGGGAGGGGGTGAACACGGTCGGGGGAGGGGGAGGGGTGAACACGGTTGGGGGAGGGGGAGGGGATGAACACGGTCGGGGGAGGGGGAGGGGGTGAACACGGTCGTGGGAGGGGGAGGGGTGACCACGGTCGGGGGAGGGGGAGGGGTGAACACGGTCGGGGGAGGGGGAGGGGGAGGGGTGAACACGGTTGGGGATGGGGAGGGGGTGAACACGGTCGGGGGAGGGGGAGGGGGAGGGATGAACACGGTCGGGGGAGGGGCAGGGGAGGGGGTGAACACGGTCGAGGGCGGGGGAGGGGGTGAACACGGTCGGGGGAGGGGGAGGGGTGAACATTGTCGAGGGCGGGGGAGGGGGTGAACACGGTCGGGGGAGGGGGTGAACACGGTCGGGGGAGGGGGAGGGGGAGGGGGTGAACACGGTCGGGGGACGGGGAGGGGGTGAACACGGGATGGGGAGGGGGAGAGCACGGTCGGGGGACGGGGAGGGGGTGAACACGGTCGGGGGAGGGGGAGAGCACGGTCGGGGGACGGGTAGGGGGTGAACACGGTCGGGGGAGGGGGAGAGCACAGTCGGGGGAGGGGGATGGGGTGGGGGTGAACACGGTTGGGGGAGGGCGAGGGGGGAGGGGGTGAACACGGTCGGGGGAGGGAGTGAACTCTGGAGGGGGAGGGGGAGGGGGTGAACTCTGGAGGGGGAGGGGGAGGGGATGAACTCTGGAGGGGGAGAGGGAGGGGGTGAACACGGTCGGGGGAGGGGATGAACAACGGGAGGGGGAGGCGGTGATCACGGTCGGGGGAGGGGGAGGGGGTGAACACGGTTGGGGGAGGGGGAGAGCACGGTCGGGGGAGGGGGAGGGGGTGAACACGGTCGGGGGAGGGGGAGGGGGTGAACACGGTCGGGGGAGGGGGTGATCACGGTCGGGGGAGGGGAGGGGAGAACACGGTCGGGGGAGGGGGAGGGGGTGAACACGGTCGGGGGAGGGGGAGGAGAGAACACGGTCGGGGGAGGGGGAGGGGGTGAACACGGTTGGGGGAGGGGGAGGGGATGAACACTGTTGGGGGAGGGGAGAACACGGTCGGGGGAGGGGGAGGGGATGAACACGGTCGGGGGAGGGGGAGGGGGTGAACACGGTCGGGGGAGGGGGTGATCACGGTCGGGGGAGGGGGAGGGGAGAACACGGTCGGGGGAGGGGGAGGGGGTGAACACGGTCGGGGGAGGGGGAGGAGAGAACACGGTCGGGGGAGGGGGAGGGGGTGAACACGGTTGGGGGAGGGGGAGGGGATGAACACGGTTGGGGGAGGGGTGAACACGGTCGGGGGAGGGGGAGAACACGGTCGGGGGAGGGGGAGGGGATGAACACTGTTGGGGGAGGGGAGAACACGGTCGGGGGAGGGGGAGGGGAGAACACGGTCGGGGGAGGGGGAGGGGATGAACAAGGTCGGGGGAGGGGAGAACACGGTCGGGGGAGGGGTGAACGCGGTCGGAGGAGGGGGAGGGGAGGGGTGAACGCGGTCGGAGGAGGGGGAGGGGATGAACAAGGTCGGGGGTCCTCCAGCCCTTCAACCCTCTGGGAACTCTGCACTCCAATTCTGGCCTCTTGTGCATCCCCCACTTCCTTCGCCCCACCATTCTGGTGGCCGTGCCTTCAGCTGTCTGGGCCCGAAGCTGTGGCATTCCCTCCCTAAACCTCTCCGTCTCTACTTCCTTTTGGTCACTCCTTAAACCCGACCTCTTCACCTGGCTTAATATCTGTTTATGTGGCTCGGTGTCAAATTGTGTCTGATACCGTTCCTGAGAAGCACCTTGTGAGGGTTTATTACGTTAAAGGCACTATAAATACAAGTTGTTCTCATTGAATGGGTCGGGCTGCAGCCCACAATTGGATTTGTGCAGCCACAAACACACTCGGCAAACAGTGAGGGGGAGCCCAGCTTCTCCAAGTATTGGTGGACCGGATTAAACACACGGAGAACTGCAAAGCCCAAATTCTGGTTCGAAAACGAATGGAGTTGTGAGCATCAGTGAATAAATGGGAGCAGTGGCAATACCAACAAATCAGTAAGTTAGTGGGACAGTGAGAACTGAACCAACTCCAGAGACATGGACACACGGAAATCAATTCCTGAAGCAGCAGGCACATCAGCAGATGAATGGATTAACAGCAACATTGGTGAATTGAGAGAGAATGGGCTAGCAACAAATCAATAAAGGAAGGGAGCAGCTGGCACTGGTGAACTAATATCCCTTCTTACCTTTGCTGCCACTGCTTCCTGCCCCCGAGGCTGTTAACCCACTTTCACTGGTTCACCAGCGGTTTATGTTTCAAAGCACTGTGACCCATCCTCGTGTATTTGCTGACTACAAGGCAAGTTCAAAACACTAAAGGTGGTTTCAGCGAAGAAAGAGGCTTTTACTTTGCTGCAGCACTTGGACAGTTAATATATATTTGTATAATATAATCAGTTTATGTTCTTTCAAAAATTCCTGTGTAAAATCCACTGGTGGCTGTATTTTAATATAGATTGCTGTATAGATAGAGACACATAAATAGGTGTATTCCACTCAATGATGTTCACAAACACCCCATACAAGTAAAACACATTCAAAAATATTCTGATTTGTCTTTCTTGGATCCAAAATGGATGACCTCACACTTCCCTGTAATAAACCCCACCTGCCATAGTTTTGCCCACTCACTGAGTCTGTCGATGTATCTTTGTAACTTCCTGTTCACATCTGCACAACTTACTGTGTCTCCTAACTCAGTGCCATCTTGGATGTGTAACTCAATCCCTCCATCCAAATCACTAATAAATATGGTGAAGAGCTGAGTCCCGATCCCTGGGAAACACCACTTGTCACCTCCTGCTAATCAGAGTACCTGTCACTGTCTCCTATCTCTCAACCAATGACCAACACATGTCACTGAGTCCCCTTCAATTCCATGCCTTCTCATGTTTGATAATCTGTCAGGAACCTGATCTTTCTGGAAGTTCATGCAGACCACATCCATAGACACTCCCCTATCCACCATGTGAGTGAGATCCTAAACACATTCAGCTCGATGAACCAGACATGACCTAGTCTTCACAATCCGTGCTGGCTCTCTTTGATCAGCTCAGACTTGTCCACGTGCTCGGTCACTCTGTCCCTGGTGATCTATTCCAGCAACTTCCCCACAGCTGACATTAAACTGACAGGTCAGTAGTTACTTGGGGGCCAAGTTTTGGCCTGAGTTGCTCCTGTTTTTTTTGAGCAACTGGTTTAGAATAGAGTATCTTAGAAATTGCAATTCTCGGCATTTAGTTTGCTCCAGTTCTAGTCAGTTGGAACAGTTTCAGTTTGGAACAGCTTTTTATTTTCAAAAGGGGGCGTGTCCGGCCACTTTTGAAAGTTTAGGCAGTGAAAACATACTCCAAACTAACTTAGAATGGAGTAAGTGTAGATTTTTGTACGCTCAGAAAAACCTTGTCTACACTTAGAAAATCAGGCGTAGGTTACAAATCAGGCGTAGGGAATGGCAGGGTTTAAAGGGAAGTTTACAAACATTAAACACTTCAGTTTTACAAATAAAGAACCATCATCAATAATAAATGATAAATACATTAATAAATCAACCAATAAATCAATCAAAACAAAATAAACAAACATTTTTTTAAAATTAAAAAATCAATAAATAAAACATTTTCTACTTGCCGACTGCAGCACCGGGAGTCCTCCAACAGCGTGCTGGGACATCCCCCGCCCCAGTGTGTCTCTATCTCTCTGTCTGTCAGAGTCTGTGTTTCTGACAGTGAGGGGAGGGGGAAGGGGGAGGGGGAGGAGGGGGTGGGGAGGAGGAGGGGGGAAGAGGGGGTGCGGCAGGGAGAAGGGAGGGGAAGGGGGGAAAAGGGGAGGAGAGGGGAGAGAGGGGAGGGGAGGGGAGAGAAGGGAGGGAGAGAAGGGTGGGAGGGAGAGAAGGGAGTGGGGGAGGGAGGGAGAGAAGGGAGTGGGGGAGGGAGGGAGCGAAGGGAGGGGGGAGGGAGGGAGGGAGAGAAGGGAGTGGGGGAGGGAGGGAGACAAGTGAGGGGGAGGGAGGGAGAGAAGGGAGGGAGGGAGGGAGAGAAGGGAGGGAGGGAGGGAGAGAAGGGAGGGAGGGAGGGAGAGAAGGGAGGGAGGGAGGGAGAGAAGGGAGGGGGAGGGGAGAGGGAGGGAGAGAAGGGAGGGGGAGGGAGGGAGAGAGAGAAGGGAGAAAGGAGAGGGAGGCTGAACGGGCCGGGCCCAAGACTTCGGGCTGGGCCTGTTTTTAGCACCGGATTTCCAGGTAGGCGCCGTCGGGTCCAGGGTCCGTGGTCCGGTGGGGGTCGGGATCGCGGGTCGGGGTGGGTGGGGGCGGAGGTCGGGTCGGCAGGGGGTCGTGTCCGGGCCGGGGGGGGGAGCGGGAGTCGAGTCAGGGGGGAGGGGGAGGTGAAGGTCGGGGGGTGGGGGGGTCGGGTCGGGTCCGGTAGGGGGGAGCGGGAGTCGAGTCGGGTCGGGAGGAATCAGGAGCTGGGCGTGGGAGGTGCAGCCTTATCCACGCAGCCCCAGTGAGGCTATTCGGCCAGGGCTAGGGGCTGCGTGCTTCGGGCCCCTCCCACACAGTTTTGGGCACCTGGAGCTACTGCACATGCGCGCCCACTGTAGTGCGCATGTGCAGAGGTCCCGGCACTGTTTTCAGAGCAGGGACCTGGCTCCGCCCCCCACAGCTCGTGATGCGCCGCGCCCAGCTCCAGAGGACCTGCAGGGAGCCGGAGAATAGGTAAGTTTTTTTTTAAGGCACACTTTGTGGCGTGAAAAACGGGCGTCCAGTCGGGGCGTGGCCCGAAACTTGGGCCCTTGCTTTCTGCCTCCTCCCTACTTCAAATATGGAGCACCATTTTCAATTTTCCAGACCAAGGACATAATTCCTGATTCTAGAGAACTCTGGAAAACAATGAAACACATCTACAATTTCCTCACTGGTTTCTTTTAATATCCGGGGTGGTAACCAGCAGGTCCTGGAGATCTGTCTCTCTTCAGTCACAATATTTACACAGTGACATTTTTTACATGCATTAACTCCAGTATGTTCTTCTAAATGGATGCAAAGTTTCCATTGCCCAAGTCTGCCATGCCCTTATTATCTATTATAGTCTCGCCTGTATCTGTCTTTATTGGGCCCACATTCCCCTTCAGCTGCTCCCTTTCTCCAAATAAACTGAAACAACCATCAGTGCCTTTGTCACCTCGAGACTTGACTATTCCAACACACTCCACATTCAACCCTACGTAAGCTAGAGGTGATCCAAAACTCGGCTGTCCGTGTCCTAACTCGCACCAAGTCCCACTCACCCATCACCCCTGAGCTCGCTGACCGACATTAGCTTCCGGTTAAGCAATGCCTCGATTTCAAAATTCTCATCCTTGTTTTCAAATCCCTCCATGGCCTCGTTCCTCCCTATCTCTGTAATCTCCTCCAGCCCCACAACCCCTGCCCCCCGCCCACGCAAGATATCTGCGCTCCTCTAATTCTGCCCTCTTGCCCATCCCTGATTATAATCGCTCCACCATTGGTGGCCGTGCCTTCTGTTGCCTGGGCCCCAAGCTCTGGAACTCCCTGCCTAAACCTCTCTACCTCTCTTTCCTCCTTCAAGATAATCCTTAAAACATACCTCTTTGACCAAGCTTTTGATCACCTGCACTAATTTCTGCTTATGCAGCTCGGTGTCAAATTTTATCTCTCATACTCCTGTGAAGCCCCTTGGGAAGTTTCACTACGTTAAAGGTGCTATATAAATACCAGTTGTTGTTGTTGATAACTTCTGCTGTTTGCTTTGATAATCTTCACCAGTTTTTTCTGTATTCCTTTATGCAGCTCTTACTTTTTTTGTATCCCTTTGTTGCTTTATTTCCACATTGCCTTGCATTTGTGTCAGCCTTTGCTTTTACTATAATACTGTTTCTTACCTCACAGGAGGGGCCAGCCTACTGATAGCTCACCCAACGCCTGTTCTTCACAAGTGAATCTGAACAATACATCGTGGATGGCTTCTCAGCCTGGAAGAGCAGTTGATCCTATTGGTCTCCACACCCCAGCAGTCACACACACAGACCAGGAGTGGGATAACTGGGCAGCGTGGCTCAGTGTCACATCTTACCGGGTATTTGTCCACTGAACCATGAGAAATCCCAACATATCTCAATTCTTAAACATAAATATCTGACTGCAAAATACCCGACTCACACCACCCGGCCACAATCCCGAAATCAAACTCAGAAATGTGATCATATGAAACCAAACCCAGGTTGGATGCCCCCACTCTGGGCATTTACTTACCCACTGCGACACAGAGGGTCAGAGTCACGGCTGTGAGCCTCGGGCCAAACATTTCAAATTAATTATTTTTAAAAGATGAAATTCCTGTTCATTCACACACTGTATAAAATGCTACCGTCGATGTTTCAGAGATAGCTGATTGTCACTGAACTTCCTTACAGGGTTCTCACAGCTCAAGTACAAACCACATAAAGAGGAACGAATAACAAGAGCAAGTGGGCCGTCCTCTGGAAAAAACATATTCACACAAAGAAAGACTTGCATTTATATAGCGCCTTTCACGAGCACCAGATGTCTCAAAGCGCTTTACAACCAATGAAGTACTTTTGGAGTGTAGTCACTGTTGCAATGTGGGAAACGGGGCAGCCAATTTGTGCACAGCAAGCTCCCACAAACAGCAATGTGATAATGACCAGATAGCCCGTTTTTGTTGTTGATTGAGGGATAAATATTGGCGAGGACACAGGGATAACTTCCCTGCTCTTATTTGAAATGGTGCCATGGGAGCTTTTACATCCACCTGAGAGCAGACAGGGTCTCAGTTTGTCTCATCCGAAAAACAGCACCTCCGACAGTGCAGCACTCCCTCAGCACTACACTGGAGTGTCAGCCTAGATCTATGTTCTCAAGTTCCTGGAGTGGGACTTGAACCCACAACATTCTGACTCAGAGGTGAGAGAGCGACCCACTGAGCCACAGTTGACACTTACAAACAAGCAGCGAAACTAGTTTGTACCAATCGCTTTTGAATGCAGTATTTCCCGTTCGAGTCGAGAAGCACAGTATGGGCCAGGCTGAGTGGACCCGTGGGTCTATTCCCGTCCAGAATTTTCAAATATTCTTAAAATATCACTAGAAATGTAACACTTGAGAAATCCTCTCAACGGAGCTGAAAATCTGCATCCCTTCCGGCACATTCCTGCAGTAACTCCGGTGGACCTTTGGTAAAAAGGCCACAAGTTGGGCCTGGGCCCTGGATACCCAGGTCCTGCCCTTACGTGGGTGAACCTGCTGGGTCTGGTAAGGGGTGAGGCCTCTGCCCGGCCCAAACAGGCCAGCGACGTAGGAGGTGGTGAAGTGAGGGACTCCCAACACTGAGAATTCCGGCATTCCCTGCCTCTCACTCACTGGGCATACCACAGGAGGCCGGAACCAGTGGACCAGACAAAGTGAGGCCAGGAGTACCAGCTTCTTCGAAGGTGGAGGTGGGGCCGGGAGAACAAGGCTGGTCAGGTGTGGTTCAGTGGGTCACTCTCTCACCTCCAGGTCAGAAGGTTGTGAGTTCAAGTCCCACGCCGCACTCCTCAACACATCATCCAGGATCACACTCCAGTGCAGTACTGAGGGAGTGCTGCGGTGTTGGAGGTGCCATCATTCGATGAGACATTAACCGAGGCCTTGTCTTCCCTCTCAGGTGGATGTAAAATATCCCACGGCACTAACCAAAGAATAGGGGCGTTCTCCCCGGAGTCCTGGCTAAGATTTATCCCTCAACCAACATCACTAAAACTGATTATCTGGTCATTATCACATGCTGCTAGTGGGATCTTGCTGTGCACAAATTGGTTGCTGCGTTTCCGATGTTACAACAGTGACTACACTTGTAAATTACTTCATTGTCGGTAAAGTGTGTTGGGACTTCCTGCGGTTGTGAAAGGTCTGTAGAAATGCAAGTCTATCTTTCTTTCGTTATTGGTTCCTCACACTGGTAGCTGTGGGTCCCTGATACACCCGCTTCTCTTGCTGCTATTTAGATTACTGCTTCAAAGTAAACCAGCAAACTGGGGCCAGAGGATACAAACAAAAATTAGAGCAAAGTACATTTAAAACTGAGTATCAGAGGGCTAAATGTTTCAACGCTGTACAGGAACACTGGGATTATTCTAACTGAAATAGGACCATGTGACAAGTTAGGATACTCGAGGGATCAGAAGGGACCATTTTGCCTTTTCTCATCCCACAGAGATCTGGGAATAGATACACAAATCTCTAAACATAGCAACACAATTTGATCAAGGCATAAAGAGTGCAAACAAAGTACGAGGGTTCATTTGTAAAAATAGTATTCAAAAAAGTAGGAAGGTTTTGTTAAATTAGTGCAGAACCTTGTTTAGACCACACTTGGAACTATTGTAGCGGTTCTGGTCTCCATACTACAAAAAGGATATTGAACCACTGGAGAAAGTGCAGGAAAGATTTACAAGCACCTTCTCAGAATTCAGAGGGTGCAACTTTGGGGAAAGATTGAGCAGCCAGCGACTCTTTTCTCTGCAAAAGATGAAGAGGAGACCTGATTGAGGTCTTTAAAACCATGAAGGGTTCGATAGGGTGGGTGTGGAGAGATTGTTTCCACCTGTGAGTGAGTCTAGAATAAAGGGACAGAAATAGGTAAGATAGTCACTAACAGATCAAATAAAGAATTTAGGAGGGATCTGTTGACAGAGAGTGGTGAGAATGTGGAACTCGATGCCACACAGAGCAGTTGAAGCTGGTGGCTTGGTGCATCCATGAGGGAGAAGGGATCGAGGGATACTATGGCAGGGTGGGAAGTGGTAAAGAAAGAAAGACTAGCATTTATATAGCGCCTTTTATGATCACCGGATGTCTCAAAGCGCTTTACAGCCAATGAGGTACTTTTGGAGTGTAGTCACTGTTGTAATGTAGGAAACGCGGCAGCCAATTTGCGCACAGCAAGCTCCCAGCAAGTGATAATAACCAGATAATCTGTTTTTTTTGTTATGTTGATTGAGGGATAATTGACCAAGACACCGAGGATAACTCCTCTGCTCTTCTTCCAAATAGTGCCATGGGATCTTTTACGTCCATTTGAGAGAGCAGACGGGACCTCGGTTTAACGTCTCATCCGAAAGACGGCATCTCCGACAGTGCACCACACTGGAGTGTCAGCCTAGACTTTTTTGTGCTCAAGTCTCTGGAGTGGGACTTGAACCCACAACCTTCTGACTCAGAGGCGAGAGTGCTACCCACATTTTTTTAATGTAATTTATTCAACATTAAAAACATTTACAACATCGTGATCATTCCACTGTATCATACAAATCCTTTCCATCACTCGCACAGCCGTTCCTCCAACACACAGTAACATCAGAACCTGAAGTTTAATTTGTCTCCCGTAACATATATTAATCTATAGTACTTTAAAAATGATCATAACCAAACCTTCCGAACTCTTTCTAGGATATCCTCATCCCAAAAAGACAAAACAGGTCAGTGCTTTAAAACGCTGCAACAACTGCTGCAATTTCTTCTCCCCCCTCAGTCCGTTCACATTAATCGAGACCAATGTATCATGGCTCCTAATAAAAGTGTGCCTGATAATCCCCATCATTTAATCTCTGGCTCTTCCCTTCTCTCAAGCTGCTTCTCAACTTTTGGGGCCGCTGTTGCTTTCTCCTGCAGCCTCCGGCTCTTTTTCACCTCCTGTTTGAACCTTCCCTGCCGTTTCAGCCTCTTCCTTACAATCGGTTTAGGCCGAGGAGCTGCCCCTTCTCCCTCCTTCTGCCACTCACTAACCTTTCCCTTTGCACATAATGGCACCCCACCCCCCACTTCCATATCTCCATCCCCCTGACTCCTCACTCTCGAGCTCTTCTGTAATCTCCCGTCCCTGCCCCCCGTCAGATACATCGGCCCCGAACTTGTGGAAGCTAAGTTCTGCCCAAGTTCCACCCAATGGACCGCTGAGATACCTGACGGTACTTTGGGCGGGAGTTTGGTGGAAAAGTCCTGGAAAGACCACTCGGCGGCAAAAAAAACATTTACACCATGAATCTGGGCGGCAGTGGGCGGGACCTCCCAATCTCAGCACTAAATGCAATCCTCGGCAAAGTACCGCCGCGGATTGAGTCGGGCCCAGGGAGGGCGAACAGATAAAATTCAAACTTTCCAAAAAATAAAAAAACACTGGAAAGCCTTCAGGGGACCCCATCCACATGAATCGCAGGAAAATAAAAATAAAAGAAGTTTACTAACCTTTTTTTGCGGGACTTCGTACTTACTGTTGAGCTTAGACCTGCCTCCACGCGGTGATCCTTCCCCCTGCTGCAGCGGACTCCCGCCTGGACCAAACTGGCAGCTCGGCGGGCGGGAGGACACTGACGTGAGTTGCACACCAGCGGACAGTTCCCAGCGGTCTTCCCTGCCCGCCGGCGGGAGGTCTCCACCAAACTGGCTGGGAGGGGAGACCGCCCATTAAACCCAGTGGCAGCGGGCGGTGAGTGCACCATGTTCGGGCCATTATCTCCCTTCGACAGTCTTCCTGCTATCGTGGTTTCTCCAACAGTGCCGCTCCCAGCGGCCTCAGCTCCACCACTGACCCTTGCTCCCCGTTTCTTCTCTCTCAGGGACAATGGTGCGTCTTCACCTATCTTGCTCCCTTTTGGCTTCTTTGTCTCCCCACTCGTTGTCCTGCTGCCCCTTTAAGACTCCTGCCTCTTGCACCCTCTCCTTGTCTTGCCCCCTCCTGCTCCCCAGGATATCTGACTCCCCGCCTTTCTTTGGAGTACTTACACTTACCCCGCTCCCACCTCCGCTCTCCCCACGGACACCCGATTCCTTAGGGTGAGCTGAGCCGTATTATGGCTCGACTCTGCCCTTGACCCATGCTGCCCCCCGCTGTCTTTGTCCTTTTCCACCACACTTGGTATGTTTTCCACCATCTCCATCCTGTTCTCTGCTCCACAATTTTCTGCCTCTTCTTGTGCTCTTTTCTCATTCCGTTCGCCGGCAGTGTCCTCCGTCTGCTCTGTTCCTCCAGCCACTCCACTCACACCTCCTGCTCATTCTCCCATCTCCTCGTCACTCGAGGGGCTTCCTTCTGCCTCACACTCAGAGGGTGGGGCCTTTGTGACACACCCCACAGCTCTCTGGCTTGCAACTCCAAGTAATGTGTCCAGATTCACCGCAGTTATAGCAGTACAGGTCTGGACAGCTTCTTCCAAGCTGGTCGTGTCCGAGACAATAACAGCAAATCTTCACCTGGTTATCATGCAGTACCCGGAAGTACTGCAGTCCTTCCATTGTCTCAAATTTCATGCTCTGGGAAGCACACCTTTACATAACGGGTTCCACCTGCTTCCCGCGTTCCTGGAGAGTATCTCCTCTTTATTGCCGAGCAAATTTTAATGTTCCACAACTCCAACTGTTTTATTAGCACATGGTCCTCAATATAAACCGTCAGGTTTAAGAATGAGACCACCACCTCTTCAGAATACAGCAGAGATACATCCAAGAACTTATCACCAACCTTCAAACTCAGTAAAAGTCTTCCCACCTCCTCTCAGCCACTGACCGTCACCTCGAACCCAACATTGGGCTTTGGTCGGCAGGCAAAGCAGCTTCTCTCACCGCAGTCCTCATGTACTGCCTGGATAATGTCCCAAGCTCGTATCTCCTTATCCTCGCACTGCACCACCACCGTGTTTTCTTTTCCCAATCTCCTGGGGTCCCGGCCCAAATCTTTGGGTCTTTTATTCTCCCTTCCCCCAACATTTTCTCCCCTGATTAAATGCATCCTGGGAACATTGTCCTCTGAGGGGCCCAGCACTCCGGGTCCCTGCACTCCGGGTCCCTCAGCAGACATCAGTTCATGGGCCAAAATGGCCCTACAACACAACAGCAACTTTTTACAAACTCACTCCAAGCCCCCAGCATTAATCAAACAACCAGCAGTCCCTGCTCACTCCTGGCCCCTCCCACCGAGAGAGTGCTACCCACTGAGCCACGGCTGATGGTAATTCGAGTGGGAGGAGCTTGTGTGGTGTATCAACAGCGGCGCGGACCCATTGGGCCTCAGGGCCTGTGTGCGTTGTAGATTATGTATAATTCATCCCTAATTCTTCCTACGTTCTTAACATTACCACTTATTATAGGATATCAGGTCAGCATTTACAGGAAATACCCTGGTTGGGCATTTTCCTGTTGTGGTACGGCTTCTAAAAATAATTAGACCAATTTTAGCAGAAGAGGTTGTTCGTGGCCCGGTTTTGGATGCAAATCATGTGTATGAAGGACCAAAATCTGTTCCTGTTATGGAAGTGAATTAAAGAAGCTGTGAAAGAGGAAGTTAATTCTAACTAATACATCGAAACATAAAAAATAGGAGCAGTAGTAGGCCATTCAGCCCTTTGAGTCTGCCCCGCCATTCAATATGATCATGGCTGATCCTCTATCTCAACACCATATTCCCGCTTTTTCCCCAGACCCCTTGGTGTCTTTTGTGTCCTGAAATCTATCTGTCTCCCTCTTAAATATACTCAGTGACTTGGTCTCCACAGCCTTCTGTGGTCGAGAATTCCACAGGTTCACCACCTTCTGAGTGAAAAAATCTCTCCTCATCTCGGTCCTAAATTTCCTACCCCATATCCTGAGACTGTGACCCCTTGTTCTAGACTTCCCAGCCTGGGGAAACATCCTCCCCATATCCAGTCTATCCAACCCCATCAGAATTTATATGTTTCAATGAGATCCGCTCTTATTCTTCTAAACTCTAGTGAATATAGGCCTAGTCGACCAAATTTCTCCTCATACGACAGTCCTGCCATCCTCGGAATCAGTCTGGTGAACCTTCGCTGCACTCCCTCTATGGCAAGTATATCATTTTAGGTAAGGAGACCAAAACTGCACACAATACTCCAGGTGTGGTCTCACCAAGACCCTGTATAACTGTAGTAAGACATCCTAGCTCCTGTACTCAAATCCTCTTGCAATGAAGGCCAACATACCATTTTCCTTCCTAACTGCTTGCTGCACCTGCATGTTTGCTTTCAGTGACTTGTGTACAAGGACACCCAGGTCCCTCTGTACATCGACACTTCCCAAGCCATCACCATTTAAATAATACTTTGTCCTTATGTTTTTCCCACTAAAGTGAATAACTTCACATTTATCCACGTTATACTGCATCTGCCATGTGTTTGCCCACTCACTCAACCGATCTAAATCGCCTTGCAGCATCTTTGCATCCTCCTCACAGCTCACAATCCCACCTAGTTTTGTGTTGTCAGCAAACTTGGAAATATTACATTTGGTTCCCTGCAGATTATTTATGGATTGACGGTTTTTGAAAGAGCGGCTTTGTTTGTGGGTTTGATGACGTGTGTACATTCACTTTAAACTGGGGATAACACTCACCACTGCTGATGGTCACTTGGGTGTGCACAGTGACATTTAAGGTTCAATCAGTCTGGTTACAAATGTCACAGATAAGAGAGTGTTGTAGGAAGTAGGCACCTTTAGAATATATCAGAATACTAGGCATTAGGCACCTGCTAGATATATCTAAACGCATATAAGTTTAAAGTGGCCACACATAAAATGGCTGCCCAGGCATGATGGGAAATCAGGTAGTCAAGCTGTGAACTGTTGAATGTTCAATGACCGAGCAATAACCCTGTGAGGCCCACTATAGGAATGCCTTGAATGCAGGATAAGAATAATGAGGAGAGAACCCATCTCCCGTATTCAAGGCCATAAACCAATTAATTCCCCAGGAAGAAAGAGATAAGAGAACCCATCTCCTGTAAACAAGGTTATAAACCAATTATTTCTCCAAGAAGAAAGAACTAGGGAGAGAACCTATATCAATCAGCCCAAGCTGACAAGAGACGAACACATGGTTCCTGAGACATAAGGGGAATTCTATTGGGTTAAAAGAACCTATATGTAATCTATAATCGTTGTGATTGGCTTGTGTCCAGCCGTGATGGGCTGTGTAACTGCAGTAAACTGTTTGTAACTGTTGTGAAACATATAAAAGTGAATGTAACCCTTTGTTCTGTGGAGAGAAGCCTGGACTCAGTCTTGTGATTTCCTCCTCGCTAGCGTTAATAAAGGCCGCATCAGCATTGGAACCGACTCTGAGTGTTGAATGATTCTTCTGAGAAAACACTAACGCTAACAGAGAGGACAAGAACAAATGATTTTGAAAGTTCCTCCTTGTTACTGTGTTTTCACAATTTTACTGGAGAGGAAACTGTGAGGTTGTGATCTGGGCACACTTAGACCGCCTTCTTCCACTACTGTAATATCGCCCGTCTCTGCCCCTGCCCATCTGCTACTGAAACCCTCCCACGTTCCCTACAGACACAACTATTCCAACACTCTCCTGGCCGGCCTCACATCTTCACCCTCCATAAACTTGAACTCATCCAAAACTCTGCTGCCCTTAGCCTAACTCGCACTAGTCCCATTCACCCATCACCCGCTGTGCTCGCTGACCAACATTAGCTCCCAGTCACCAACACCTCAAATTTAAAATTCTCATCCTTGTCTTGTAATCTCTCCGTGGCCTCGCCCGTCCCTGCCTCTGTAACCTCCTACAACTCTATAACCCTCCGAGGCCTCTGCGTTCCTCCAAATTTGGCCTCTTGTGCATCGCTCATCCTCTTCCCCCAAACATTGGTGGCCGTGACTTCAGCCGTCTAGGCCCTAATCTTCCTTCCCAAACCTCTTCACTTCTCCACCTCTCTCCTCAAGATGCTGCTTAAAGCATAGCTCTTTGACCAAGTGTTGGATCACCTGCCTTCTTTAGTGACTCGGTGTCTAATTCTTGTCTGATTACACTCCTGTGAAGCACCTTGGAACACTTTTCGACATGAAGGCGCTATATAAATGCAAGTTGTTGTTATCTCAGTTTCCAAATTCCAGATATACATTTTTGACAGAGAATCACAATTTATAGGGAGAGAGAGACAGATACAAACACAAAGAATGGGCTGGATCAGCCTCGGAAATATCACTCAAAATTCCACTTGTCTGGATGTGTGCAGCTACAACAACACTCAAAGCTCGACACTATCCCAGATTAAACAACGACTCCCTCCACCACCGACACACCGTGTCTGCAGTGAGCACTAACTCACTATCCCAGATTAAACAACGACTCCCTCCACCACCGACACACCGTGTCTGCAGTGAGCACTAACTCACTATCCCAGATTAAACAACGACTCCCTCCACCACCGACACACCGTGTCTGCAGTGAGCACTAACTCACTATCCCAGATTAAACAACGACTCCCTCCACCACCGACACACCGTGTCTGCAGTGAGCACTAACTCACTATCCCAGATTAAACAACGACTCCCTCCACCACCGACACACCGTGTCTGCAGTGAGCACTAACTCACTATCCCAGATTAAACAACGACTCCCTCCACCACCGACACACCGTGTCTGCAGTGAGCACTAACTCACTATCCCAGATTAAACAACGACTCCCTCCACCACCGACACACCGTGTCTGCAGTGAGCACTAACTCACTATCCCAGATTAAACAACGACTCCCTCCACCACCGGCACACCGTGTCTGCAGTGAGCACTAACTCACTATCCCAGATTAAACAACGACTCCCTCCACCACCGACACACTGTGTCTGCAGTGAGCACTAACTCACTATCCCAGATTAAACAACGACTCCCTCCACCACCGGCACACCGTGTCTGCAGTGAGCACTAACTCACTATCCCAGATTGAACAACGTCTCCCTCCACCACCGACACACCGTGTCTGCAGTGAGCACTAACTCACTATCCCAGATTAAACAACGACTCCCTCCACCACCGACACACCGTGTCTGCAGTGAGCACTAACTCACTATCCCAGATTAAACACCGACTCCCTCCACCACCGACACACCGTGTCTGCAGTGAGCACTAACTCACTATCCCAGATTAAACAACGACTCCCTCCACCACCGACACACCGTGTCTGCAGTGAGCACTAACTCACTATCCCAGATTAAACAACGACTCCCTCCACCACCGACACACCGTGTCTGCAGTGAACACTTACAACTGCATGGACTGCAGCAACTCATCAAGGCTTCTTCGGCAGCATTTCCGAATCCCACGAGCTCCACCATCTAGAAGGACATTGGAACACCACCACCTCCAATTTCTCCAGTCACACACCATCCTGACTTCGATGTATATTCATTGTTGCTGGGTCACAATCCAGGAACTCCCTCCCTAAAAGCACGGTGGGAGTACCTTGAAAAGCAACAACTTGCATTTACATAGCACCATTAATGTAGTAAAATGTCCCAAAGTGCTTCACAGGAGCATTATCAACATTTGACACCGAACCACATAAGGAGATATTAGGACAGGTGACCAAAAGCTTGGTCAAACAGGTAGGTTTCAAGGAGTGTCTCAGAGGAGAGAGAGGTAGTGAGGCGGAGGGGTTTAGGGAGGATATTCTGGAGTTTAGGGCTGAGGCACACAGACTACATCGGTCCAACAAGGCAGCTCACCACGACCTTCTCAAGGGCAACTGGGGATGGGCAATAAATGCAGGGCTTGGCCGCGACACACACATTGCAAAGAATGATTTAAAAATCATCACACAGCATGGGCAGTTGAGTCGGGGGCGGAGCCAGCGTCCTGCACTGGAAACAGGCCAGGACGTCTGCACATGCGCAGTGGAGTATCCGTGCATGTGCAGTAGCTACTCGCCCCCAGCCTCTCGGTGTTCATGCTGCAGCCGCTGTGTGTGTGGGACCCCTAGCCGTGGCTGAGTGGTCTCCCGGTGCGATCGACCTCAGGTTTGAAATTTTATGCACTGTTGTTATTTTTGAACTTTCTTAATGGCTTGCCATTTTCCTGGACTTTTGGATATTTTGAAAAAATTATGTAAATATGTTTTGTCTCTTGTGAATAGTGGTGGCCATTTGTCAAGCCTATTTACCTGGTGCTATTGTGAAAGAAGAACATAAGTGACAGAGGAACACCGAGAGAATATCTTATTTATTGAAGTTGACTTTATTTAGCTAACATGGGCTCAATTTTGGCCCAGTATAACCATTGCAAACAAATAGTTGTTTGAATTAGTTGTGAGATTCGGGCAATTTAATTCAACTATCTTTTACTTCTTTTATTTTTGTAGTTTAAGCTTCCATGAATGCTTCTGTTGTGTAGTAAATTAACTTTGTGAAGTTTGTCATATGATGTCCTGTATAGCTGTTTGATCCTATTCACAGTTTTTAGTCATGTCATTAAGTTCTGTTGGCCTCCGATGTACCTACCTGCGCTGATTTCTTAACTCTCCACAAGTGTTTTCTGAAGTGGTCACATACGCTGGCCTAAGTAGATTTGGAGTAACTATTAGCTGGCCAAAGTGACCTAAATGGCCAAAACTGGCGTAGGTAGCCCCCTTTTGAGGAAAAAATACTAAACTAAAAAAATCCTAACTAATTCACTTACACTGGCGCAAATTGAATGTGGAAAATGGGGATTTTTAAGATACTCCAGAAAAATCAAGTTGCTCCAAAAGAAATGGAGCAACTCCTGGCCAAAATTGAGCCCATAGTCAGGATATTGAGAAGGGAGGAGAGGCTTATACAAAAGGAAGCGACAGATCGAGAAAGACTCAATCACACCCAACTTTAATCAGTCACCTGTTTTAAAATGCCCATGTTCTGTCCCTTTAGTGACAGCTACGGCTCAGTGGGTACTACACTCACTTCTGAGTTCGAGGTTTGAGGGTTTAAGTCCCACTCCAGGGAATTGAGCACGTAAATCTAGGCTGACACTCCACTGCAGGGCTAAGGGAGTGCTGCACTGTTGGAGGTACTGTCTTTCGGATGAGACGTTAAACCGAGGTCCCGTCTGCTCTCTCAGGTGAACGTAAAAGATCCCATGGCACTATTTTGAAGAAGAGCAGTGGTGTTATCCCCGGTGTCCTCGCCAATGTTTATCCCTCAATCAACATAATAAAAACAGATTATCTGGTCATTAGCACATTGCTGTTTGTGGGAGCTTGCTGTGTGCAAATTGGCTGCCGCGTTTCCCACATTACAACAGTGACTACACTCCAAAAGTACTTCATTGGCTGTAAAGCGCTTTGAGACATCTGGTGGTCCTGAAAGGCGCTATATAAAAGGAGTTTTTCTTTTTCTTTTTCTTTCTACAATGCAGTAAGCTTCCTGTTGGTTACTGTGACACCTCCCTGTACAATTCTCCAAATGCTCAGCTCATGGATATTATTTAAAACTAGACTGAAATAAATGACCAGTAACCAGGGCATTTGCCATCGACATGGTCACCAGCTTGAAACTATCTTCAGTCGAAGGGAGAAGAGCCACTTTAAAATGAATCGCTATTTGAAGTTAATGAAAGGTTCATGTATATTGCTTTATAAAAAGGGATAAGCCATTTAGGACTGAGATGAGGAGAAACTTCTTCACTCAGAGAGTTGTTAACCTGTGGAATTCCCTACCGCAGAGAGTTGTTGATGCCAGTTCATTGGATATATTCAAGAGGGAGTTAGATATGGCCCTTACAGCTAAAGGGATCAAGGGGTATGGAGAGAAAGCAGGAAAGGGGTACTGAGGTGAATGATCAGCCATGATCTTATTAAATGGTGGAGCAGGCTCGAAGGGCCGAATGGCCTACTCCTGCACCTATTTTGTATGTTTCTATTTGGCACCGGAATGATTTCTTTAAGTGTAAGTCCATAACTGTGTCTCAATACGTGCTAATTTGTGTCTACTGTGTATAAGTGGCCTTGGCTTCTCAAATTGCTGAACACCCATGAGTGACTGGCTGGCCCCAGTGTCCAGCTCCATGCGTACAGGGATACCGTTTAATAAAACCCTCATCATCATTGGTGGTGTTCTGGTGTATGAACTGTGAATATTCGCCACATGGACCCGCTGAACCTCGGCGTCCATCGATTTGCCCCAAAAGTCATCCTGCCTCAAAGAACCCTCTTCTGGTCCATCTGCCTCATCTTAGTCTGGAAGCAGACTTCCTGCACATTTGAGCTAAGTGGCCTCTGAGATTGCAGTTCCTGCAGACAAACTGTTGAAATCTGCAAGATCTAGCTGAGTGTTTTCTCCCACACCTCCAGCATGAGTTAAAGTTTCCCTTGTTGGGAACAAAGGGACTATGGCCAGGAAGTCCGCACTGACTGTCCCTTTGACTGCTCTTAAGTACCCTATTAGTGGGTGTCAATGGCCCCATCCCGGGCCGCATTGTCCACTGTGATGGCATGAATGTCCGTTCAGCCTGCCATTGCCTCTGTTGAAGTCCTACTCTGGGGTCTATTGCTGCCTGGTGACTGCCCCTGCCTGTCTGTGGGGCTCTGAGGCGCATTAATGATGTTGACTCCCTGATCCATCGCCGCGTTAGAGGCAGAATTGCGCGCGTATATTATTTTCGTCTCTTCCTCCCCCACCATGAAAGTTTGAGCCATCAACGCCGCCGCTTCCAAGGTCAAATCCTTGATCTCAATTAATTTGCGGAAAATTCCCGCATGACCGATGCCCTCGATAAAGAAGTCCCTTAGCATCTCCCACCTGCAGGCATCTGTGAACTTACTGAGGCTGGCCAAACAGCGGCGGTCCGCTACGAAGTCCGGTATGCTCTATCCTTCACGACGTCGGTGGGTGTAGAATCTGTGTCGGGCCATGTGTATGCTACTCGCCGGTTTGAGGTGCTCCCTGATCAATTTGCAAAGTTCTTCCAAGGTTTTGTCCACTGGCTTTTCGGGTGCTAGTAAGTCCTTCATGAGTGCGTAAGTCTTTGGTCCACAGCTGGTCAGGAGATGAGCCCTTCGCTTGTCGGCCGCTGCATCCCCCAGCCATTCTTTCGTAACGAAGCTTTGCTGATGCCTCTCGACAAAATCGTCCCAGTCTTTCCCAACACAGTACTGTTCCTCTGTGCTACCGGTGGCCATTCTCGTCACCAATGTAAAGTCCTTACTCAACAGCATGAAACCATACGAGGCATATTCTGGGGACAAGGTTGCTCTGTGATCTTAGCTCTTTATTCACAGCACTCCAAAGACGATGACCCTGCGTGGGACCTCCCTTTTTATACCTGTGTGATCAGGTAAGCAGTGCCTCCCACAAGTTCACCCCTTGTGGTCAAGGTGCACATCTAGGTTGAGAGTATACAGTAATACAGTGGTGTACATTGTGGTTACATACATGACACTTAGGTCGGCGACAGAACTCGTCACGTTCTGGCCCTCGGAGCGATGGTGCGTGTAAAAGCGATACCTGACCATTAGGATGCTCTCCTTCGGCTTGAGGTGTTCCCGAACCAGAGTGCACAGCTCGGTGTAAGTCTTGTCTGTTGGTTTGACCGCTGCCAGCAGATTTTTGACACGACCATATATCGAAGACCCACATACAGTGAGGAGAATCGCGTTGCATTTGACCGCTGTCTCAGCCATGTCCAGCTTGTTGGCCACGAAGTACTGGTCAAGACGCTCAACGAAAGCTTCCCAATCATCACCCTCAACAAATCTCTCAAGAATACCAACGGCAGCCATTACCGCGTGAAAGTTCGTGATCTGTAACTCGCGCCAGTTTTATGTTCAGAATAACTCCACAAAACTGTGTTGTAAGCTCAAACCATTGTGACCTCGGTCTCTTTAATGGAACTCCAAAGTGAGGAAGCAGCATGGTGGATTACCTTTTATACCTGCTTGCCCAGGGTGAACAGGTGACCCTTAGGTCTCCCACAGGTGTGCCCCCTGGTGGCAAGTCTTACTCATTGGTGAGGTTTGTATATATAACAATGTTCCTAACTTGTTTCTCCTGGTATTTGAACAATTTGCTTTCGCACATTACTTCAGAATCTTATAAAGTTCAACAGATCAAGCTGAAGTTTTCTGTTTTGCAAAGGAAACAATCAAAGCTTCCTTAACTTTTCATAATTTAAATATCCTGGCACCTTGAATAACATGCAGGCATCCTGATTTCCAGGTTAAACTATTGTCTCCCCTTCCATCTGAAAGTCTTGAATGAGCTCGCTACCCCCGTCCTTCACTCTGCTGCTCTCTCCTCTCTCGCTGCTCTCCCCCTCCCTAGCTACTCTCCCCCTCGCGACACCCCTCCCTCCCCCCCTTCCCTCCCTCCCTCCTCCCCTGCTCCCACTCCCTCCCACCTTCGTTCTCCACCCACGCCCTCTCCCTCACTCGCTTCTCTCCCCCTCCCTCCCTACTCCCCCATCGCTCCCTCACTGCTCCCCCTCCCTCGCTACTCCCCCATCACTGCTCCCCCTCCCTCCCTGCCACCTTCACTCTCCTCCCTCCCAGTCTCCCCCTCACTCTTCCCTTCCCTTCCTCACTGCTCCCCCACCTCACTCGCTGTTCTCCCTCCTTACTCCCCCATCGCTGTTCCCACTCCCCCTTCCTCCGTGCTCCCCTTCCTCCCTCGCTCTTCTCCCTCTCCCTCCCTGCTCCCTCCCACCTTCACTCTCCCCCCTCCCACCTTCGCTCTCCCCGCTCCCAGTCTCCCCCTCACTCTCCCCCGCCTCACTCACTGCTCTCCCCCTCCCATGCTCTCTCCCTCACTGCTCCTCCACCTTACTCGCTGCTCCCCCTCTCTCGCTACTCCCCTATCACTGCTCCCACTCCCTCCCTCATTGCTCCCCATACCTCCCTCCCTCACTGCTCTTCCCCTCCCTCTCTGCTCCCACTCCCCCCTCCCTCAGTCTCCCACTCCCACCCTCGCTCTCACCCTCCCTTACTTGCTCTCACCCTCCCTTCCTTGCCACATTCCCTCTCCCCCTCCCTCACTCTCTGCCCCCTCCTTCCCACATTCCCTCCCTCACTCGCCGCCCCCTCCTTCCCACGTTTCCTCCCTCACTCTCTGCCCCCTCCTTCCCACATTCCCTCCCTCACTCGCTGCCCCCTCCTTCCCACATTCCCTCCCTCACTCGCTGCCCCCTCCTTCCCACATTCCCTCCCTCACTCGCCGCCCCCTCCTTCCCACATTCCCTCCCTCACTCTCTGCCCCCTCCTTCTCACATTCTCTCCCTCACTCGCCGCCCCCTCCTTCCCACATTCCCTCCCTCACTCGCCGCCCCCTCCTTCCCACATTCCCTCCCTCACTCGCCGCCCCCTCCTTCCCACATTCCCTCCCTCACTCGCCGCCCCCTCCTTCCCACATTCCCTCCCTCACTCGCTGCCCCCTCCTTCCCACATTCCCTCCCTCACTCGCTGCCCCCTCCTTCCCACATTCCCTCCCTCACTCGCTGCCCCCTCCTTCCCACATTCCCTCCCTCACTCGCCGCCCCCTCCTTCCCACATTCCCTCCCTCACTCGCTGCCCCCTCCTTCCCACATTCCCTCCCTCACTCGCTGCCCCCTCCTTCCCACATTCCCTCCCTCACTCTCTGCCCCCTCCTTCCCACATTCCCTCCCTCACTCGCTGCCCCCTCCTTCCCACATTCCCTCCCTCACTCTCTGCCCCCTCCTTCCCACATTTCCTCCCTCACTCTCTGCTCCCTCCTTCCCACATTCCCTCCCTCTCCCCCTCCCTCCCTCCCTCTCCCCCCCCACATTCCTTCCCTCGCTCGCTGCCCCCTCCTTCCCATGTTCACTCCCTCACTGCTTTCCCCCTCCCTCCCGCGCTGCTCCCCCATCCCTCGCTCATCTCCTCTCCCCCTCCCTCCCTCGCTCCTCTCACCCATATTCACTCGCTCGCTCCGTTCTCCTTTTGATAATCTTGGCTCTCTCTCTCACAATGCTCTCAGGGCTCTCTCTCTCTCAGATGTACTAATATCCCCCGAGGCACAGACCTGAAGTACGATTGCTACTTGTTGTGAGCTGTATAAAGTGCAACTTTTCTGATCACATAATGTAGGGCTCAATTTTCCCCAGTGATTTGCGCCGGTTTTTTGGAGCAGTTCTTTTTGGGCCAAGTTGAAAAACCAGTTTCCCCAATCAATCTGCAGCAGTGTAACTCAGTTAGTTATGATTTTTTTAGGTCAGTTTTTTTTCAGCCAAAGGGGGCGTAACCAGCCACCTACGCCAATTAGGGAAGTTTGGCCAGCTGAGAGTTACTCCAGTTGTGCTTAGGCCAGTGTATGTGGCCTCTGCTGAAAAACCTTCCCTCGAGTTAAGGAAATGGTGCAGGCAAGGAAATCGGCGCAGAAAGTGCCCGGACACACTGAAAAACATAGCAGCAACTTACCTCCAACCCCGCCTGAAGGCTGTCCGGTTCCAGGTTCACACACAAGAGAGTGAGGAGAGGAGAGAGGGGAGAGAGAGAGAGAGAGAGAGAGAGAGAGAGTGCGAGAGAGAGTGTTTTTCAATTCTTTTAATGTGTTGGGAGCTGTCTGTATGCTTCACTTTCCAGCCTCAGCTCACATTGTGTCCCTGGTTACCATGGTATCCCGATCTTTTTGGCACAGATCAAGGCTCCACCCCTAAAACTAAAGGTCGGGTTAGGTCACGCCAAAATGAAGAAATCCAACAGGGAAACTTAGATTTTTTTTTTGGCGTACTTCAGGCCCCAAAAAATAGCGTAACTCTTCAAGTGCGCCAAAAAAACGCTTTGGGGAAAATTGTGCCGTAATCTTGCTCATTGAGTTTTATAATTGTGCTGTGTTCGGCTGAACCCAACTGAGATGGTGAAATGAAATGTATTCTTCTGTTTTTGATGATTCTGTATTATTTTTGAATATACAGCAGTTTCATAAAGTATTTTATCGCAGTGAAACCCATCGTGATGTGTCTATTTGTTGATGAATCATCTTCACGTATCCGGATATTCTAAATAATCTTCCCACTTTAACCATGGCTTGAACTTGATAATTTCAATAACACACAATATAAAACCAGACTGACACAGCAGTTTGATGATTGCAATAATGGGAAGATTGTAACATAGCACGACAGTTTTGACGGAAGGTCATTGACCTGAAACGTTAACACTGGTTCTCTCTCCACAGATGCTGCCTGACCTGCTGAGTATTTCCAGGATATTCTGTTTTATTTATCTATTTAACAGACTGCACAACTATTTAAGAATCCGTATTTACTCACCAGCATTTACACACATGATTTTTTTCTGTCGTGTTTAAAGTCTGGAGAATGCTGATGAAGTGTTGCAAAACAGAATCACCAGATCATCAGGTGGAGAAATAGAACCTGCGCTTCGGGAAGAGGGAGCAAGGACAATTGCCCAATTTGGCACTCCAGGGCATCCTCCCCACTCCACATGCCTGACAGGGTTTGCACAATGTGCCAATTCCATCCTCGTCACCCAAAGACACTTGTAAATTCCCCAAATGATTTTATGGCCCTGCGGTGACCCACCAATAACTTGCACCAGATAGATGGGCAAAGTGTTTGCTTGCACCATCACACATTGACCACTGCCCCAAGTGTGATATATTCTTCACAACATCACAAACACACGAGGCCAGAAATTCAGTATCGCTGGAGAGCTGGTGCTCCCCCCACCTTTTTGTGGCCATTAGTGCCAGCATTTCTTTCATGGCTCGGCCACGCCATATTCAGCTCCAAAAGTGAACAAATGGTTTCCAGCGCTAATCAACCCTTCCAAAGTGGATTTTTCAGCGGTGTGGCTGTCTTAATTTGAGCGTTGTCACCACTGAGAAATTCAGCATGCAGGCAAGGGTTTCGAATGAACCAGCTGCTCCCTGGCCTTTTTAAAGGCCAGAGTTTGCAGCAAGGCTCTGAGGGAGGAAGGAGGTTGGAAGGATGGCTGGCATAAGAGGTGTAAGGAGAGCCAAAAGGTTCACTGATATGGAGCTGGAGGCATTGATGGATGGTGTGGAGGACAGAAGAATATGGTTTCCTGACGTGGGTGGACCTGGCAGTACATAATGCATGGAGGGAGATTGCAGGGGAGGTGTCAGGCACCTCCATATACGTGAGGACGCAACCTCCCAGGAGGGTACTGGCCAGTCTGCACCCGGCCCTTCCAGGGTGATGATGGGTCAACGCCTCCTAGCTCTGGGGTGACAGGAATCCTCCTCCTCCTCATGTGGAATTACTGGCTCAACCTCCAGTATCTGTCCTCTCATGATGGCCAGGTTGTGCAGCATGCAACAGACCACGACGGTTATGGAGACCCATTGAGGAGAGTAGTGCAAGGTGCCACCAGAGCGGTCCAGGCACCGGAACCTCTGCTTCAGGATACCTATACACTGCTCGATGATGCACCTGGTGCCACAATGAATGTCACTGTATGCATGCTTTGGCACTGTCCTGGGATCTGCAGAGGAGTGAGCAGCCAAGTGGACAGGGGATATCCCTTGTCCCCAAGCAACCAACCGCAATCCTGATTCGGGCCAGGGAAGATGGCGGGCACATTGGTCTGACACAGAATGAACGAATCGTGGCTGCTGCCTCCCTTGCTCACTGCCTGTCTGCACGGTGCTGACAGTGATGCCTTCTCCTGCATGTCGCCCTGCTTCTGACCAGGTATATCAGGTCTCCCATCCTCAGGGTGAACCCTGCCAAGCAGGTCTCTGCAGCCCACAGGACTCCACTAAAGAGTTAGACCAGAAAGTTATACAAAAGTACAGGGGTATGTGCAAACATCTGAGCAGCACTCAGCGAGTTTAATGGAGCCAAAACAATTAATAAAACTTTATCAAAAACTAAATACTGCGGACCATGAAAAATGAAATAAAAACACTAATAATTAATAAAACTATATCAAAAGATAAACACGGCGGATGCTGGAAAATGAAATAAAAACAGTACTAAGTAATGAAACTTTTTACCTACCAAAGGGCCCCAGCGGTGTCGCATTCGAGCATCGCATCGAAAACCTCGCGGGGGCACTGCTGGGAAAAGTACTACCTTTTCCTCGGTGAATTTCGCTGTGGTACTCCATTCCAAGCTGCCCGCACACTGCAGAGCTCACCGCTGGAAATCCTCCTTTAGGGCGGCTTCACCGCATCGTTTCCGGCGGAAGTGAACACCACTGAAATCCTCCCTGAGCTGAATATGGCTCGGGAGAGAAAAGTACCCGACCATGGTGGCCGATCGATTTTGGCGATCGACCGTCCAAACTCCGCAGTAGCCGTCCCTTCGGGGACGGTGAATTTCGGGCCCACAGACTACAAGATGGCTCCACAGAAAACTTGTCATGTGGCGTTGGCTCATGATCCTTTTTATTATTTACATCATTAGTTGCATTACCACAGTAGTCCACTAGGTGGACCATTAGTCCACTACGGGGAGCTCTATATTACCCTTCTCCCTCCTTAATGAAGAAGTAATCATAACAAAATAATCATCATACATAACTTGCATGATTATACACAACAAAAGATAGGGATTTAATTTGCCATATTTACAAATGAAACGTAACCACTGTTTTTCTGTTTCGAAGAGCTTATCTTCGCTCCCTTGAACAGAACCTTCCAAACTTGGTGTCGAACTTAGACTCATTCTAGGCTGAGCATGAGGAGAAATTTTCTCCAAGGGCTGAGAATCTGTATCAATGTAGCTACCAACTTTATATGTATTATCCATACTAATTTCAAATGTAGTAACTCAATATAAAATGGCCGCTCATGGTTATTGCTGACACATCACTGTAGGGGAAAACAATGAGTAACTTGTCTTTGTGGAACGGCCTTGAGGGACCGTATCATAAAGTGAATGTAGCAACAGATGTAGGGGCTAAACTGAAGAAATACCTAGAGAAGCAGAACTGTGCGTGCCTTCCTTGCCTGCAAAACAAAGATAAGCTGGAGATGACTTAATCTTCACTCATGATTAGGGACTTGCTTACTTCACTGTGTAAATGACTAACTTAGCTTGTATCTATGCCACGGTAATTGATGTGATAGGACAATGAAAAGGGGTGTACCGATCTTCAACTGTATAAACTGTTTTTCTTTTGTAATGATTTTTGCTTGCTCTGGTGGATTCGACAGACTCATGAAGTCGGTGCCCCTTTATCAGAGCAAGACCCTTCATCGATGAAGTTTGAATAAAGTTAGTCTGAACTAAACTTTAAAGTATTCGAGTCAGTGTATTCGCTGAAACAGATTGAGGTAAAAGAATCCGTATCTACAGGGCAACCTTTGATCTACATTTTGACTCTCGACAACTTCAGACTTTTGTCTGCCTGACTCGGACTCAGACTTAAATTCTTACTTTGTCTTGTACTTGTTTCTCGTACATCTGATGTAGGGTTTGCTACTAGTACTCTAGTTGTGGCTCCTTAGAAATAATTGAATCATTCCAACTTTCAACTCCTTCCACATCTGTCAGTAAAATATGAACAAACCTAACCTTTCCATGATCAAACATCTTGACCAAATATGTGC